>NC_055695.1:1411614-1669114 GCF_017639745.1 Melanotaenia boesemani | reverse complement strand
AAAAGGAAAGGTCTTTTTCTTTTTTAAGATGAAGGGTCCGTCATAATACAAAGAAAAGTCAAGTCCTCTTGATTTGCCTTTTTGTTGTTTTTAATTTAGCCTATCAGAGTCAGGGCACATTTACGGAACAGATAGATCCAACAGAAACGTTCTGAGCCGGTTTCACTTGAAACAATCAGCACTTTCATGTCTGCAATCAAGGCTGGTTTAGGGAACGTGGATCCATTTCTGAGCCTAATGAGGTTCTTTGGGTAACTCTAGATCTACTCAACAAGAGATGATGTGGAGTTCCCCAAGGCTCCATGTTGGACCCCCTAGTGCTCAGCATGATAAGATGTTCAGATAAGCCTACCTTGCCCTCAGAACTTGAAGTTAACTGAACAGGTCTGACTCCTCTATGAGCCAAACTAATCAACAAACTACCAAAAGCAAAAAGGAGACCGATCTGTCTTCCATTTTCATTCTTCCCTTTCCTTTCAGGAAGGTGAGGTAATGTAGCCATGGAAACAACCACAAACACCATAACTGAAAGACTACTTCACTAATAAGACCTGAAGAAGGAGCAGGACCCTGAAGAGACTGGTACTGGGTCCAGAACCACATGCTGCCTCTTTACCCTAAACATCAACTCCAGAACCAAGAACATCCAGAAGCTTCATCACAGAGACCAAACGATCCAAACAGGAAGTCAAACATTCTCCATCTTCCTGGGCAGAACTCACCTGAAGCAGCCGTTGCTCCGGGAGGCTGAGGTCCCGTCATGGTCTGTGGGCCCCCGGGGGTCGGTGGGACAGGCCGGAGCCAGGATTTAGCTACAGGATTGCCAGCATTCACCACCCCTACATACTCCACGTACGTCCCTGGAAAGTCCCCGACCTCCTTTGTCCTCTCGTTGATGCCATGCAGCCAGCCCGCTGGACTCCGTTCATCCCCCTCCTGGTACTCCATCAGCGAGGCCTTGGGGACCGTGAGCAAGTCGCCTGGCTGGAGCCCGATGCCATCACCACGCTCCTGCTTGTACTCAAACAGTGCCCGGTACTGGAAGCTTTCAGACGCCATGGCAGCGGGAGGTCAAAGGAAGAAAGAAATTGTGGCCTGAGAAAAATCCCTGAATTAACAGTGGAGCTGCGATTTGCTGCGATGCTGCCTGAGATTCACTGTCCTGTGCTGACTGGACGGCACAGTGAGAAGGAAACTGTCCCTGAGGTGGACCTGGAGTCCGAGTCTGGACTTTATCCAAAACCAGAAATCCTTCCGGAGAGACGGAGTTCAACAGTCTGTGCTTCGGTGTTATAAAAATGGCCCGTCAGGCTTCATGCGAGGCCTGCAGGATCCAAGTCTGGGTGGAGGAGGCAGGAATCTGGGCGAAGGGATGGGGGGTCACCTGAAGACCGGAGGATGGCTCCACCTCTGGACGTCCCACAGCTTGCCCTGATGGAGATGTCAATGTCCACGGAGCCTCCCACTCACACATGTACACACTCACACACGCTCACACACACCTGAGGAAACACTGCAGTGCAGAATTTAGCCTGTTTTCCACCCCTCTCCCCCCTCTTCCTCTTCTTCCTCCTGAGGCTCTCAGCTGCTCCTGGAAACTGAAGGTGAAGTTGAAACGTTCACATGAACCTTCTGATCCGGTTTGAGACTGAGGCCAGATCAGCTCAGACCTGGACCTGGTTTTAGCAGCTGATCGGAGTCAGGGATGCTGAGTCAGCAAACATGACGAGGCGGAAATCAACTTCAGCCTAACTGAATGCGCCACTGCCCGTCTCATGTCCGCAAACTCACCGCTAAAGCTGCTCACACGAGCCGTTCTCCTCCTGCCACGTCCGGGCGCGCGATCCGTCCGCTTCCACGCAAACTGCGCCCCGCAGAGCGAGTCCAGACATCCGAGAAGCCCCGACAGGAGAGAGGATGGCAGACAGGCAGCCTGCTCGGTGCTGCGCGAGCGTGCGCTGATGTCAGGAGAGCCCTCCCCCTCCTCCTCCTGCGCGCGGCTGCAGCTGATTATTCATCCTGTCTGACTTTGAGCTGCTGTGTGAGTGAAGCTCGTGAATGTTACACCTCCGCGACTTGGACAGTTGTGCGCGTCAGAGTTGTTTTTTTTTTATTAGAATAAACAAACAAAAATGCAGGTGGAGTAGAGACACCTGAGCTGGAATCCTGGGGGGTCCTGCCTAGTTTCTGTCTCGTGTGCACGTGACGGAGGAGCAGACAGCTGTAGACTGCTGCGTCATCAGGTGCGCACCTTTTAAGTCTGGAGCTGCAGAGCGCGGTCACGAAGCGCGTGCACAGACGATGAAGAGTTCAATATAAGCAAAATGTTAATCGCTTTATGTTTCACATTTTATGATGATGAAGATGATGATGATCCAGGAGCAAAAACTTTCAGAATAGAAATCATCTGTTTGCTTATTTTTATCACTAAAGTTTAAAAAACGTTTTCTGATGGAGGGATGAAAGGAGAGGAGTTCAGGATAAATCAGAGAAACAAAGAGAGGAATAAATATGTCATTCTAAACTTACCATCCTCTTCATCAGGTGCACCTTCTAGTACCGGGTCGTCCTCTTCATCAGGTGCACCTTCTAGTACCGGGTCGTCCTCTTCATCAGGTCCACCTTCTAGTACCGGGTCGTCCTCTTCATCAGGTCCACCTTCTAGTACCGGGTCGTCCTCTTCATCAGGTCCACCTTCTAGTACCGGGTCGGACCTTTTTAATCCTGGTGTGATAGATGAAGCAGGTGGTGGAAACCTTCCTCAGAGGTTTTCTCCATATTAACATGACAGCATCACACAGTTGCTGCAGGTTTGTCGGCTGCATCCATGATGAGAATCTCCCGTTCCACCACATCCCAAAGCTGCTCTACTGGACTGAGATCTGGTGGCTGTGGAGGCCGTTGGAGTCCAGTGAACTCATCGTCATGTTCTAGAAAGCAGCTGGAGATGATCTGAGCTTTGTGACATGGTGCATTATCCTGCTGGAAGTAGCATCAGAAGATGCTCCACTGTGGTCATAAAGGGATGGACATGGTCAGCAACAATACTCAGGTAGGCTGTACTGGTTAAACCAGGCCACGTTGGTACTAAGGGGCCCAAAGTGGACCAAGAAAACCTCCCCCCACCATTACACCAGCAGCAGCCTGAAGCGTTGATCCAAGGCAGGATGGATCCATGTTTTCATGATGTTTCCAGCAGATTCTGAGCCGAGCATCTGAATGTGGAGCTGAAATGGAGACTCATCAGACCAGCAACGTTTCTCCAATATTTTGCTCCAGGAAACTGCTGCTCACTGGATATTTACAGCAGTTTCTGAAACACTCACGTCAACAGCCACGCTCAAAGTCACTTAAATCCCATTTCTTCCTCATTCTGATGCTCAGTTTGAAGTTCAATAAGTCCTCTTCACCACGTCTGCATGACATGCTGCCATGTGATTGGCTAATGAAGAGGATGGTGAATGTAGAATAAAGTTTTCTGATGCTTTTAGACGTTTTTCTGATTCTTTTAACTGTTGAAGGAAATTCCCTCCATGACTCCCCTGTGACATCACTGCACACCATCACATCAAAGCAAACTCATCATTTTTTCTGCCCGTCTTCATCCAGCCGCCACGAATGTAAATGGAAAGTGACAGAAATCAATACAGAGCTGCTGAGAAGCAGAGAAGGTATAATTGGGATGATACAGCCGTTTAGTCAGGCCGGTTTCTCATGTCAGACGGGAAGGACCGTGTTTATTGTGGCTTTGTGCTTTTTTCTTTTGTAGCAACCGGCCAATGAGAGGAGAAAGAATTAGCAGCAGAGAAAAGCTGGACTTCCCAGGAGGAGGTGGACGCTTGTTTCCTCAGATTGAGTGTGGCAGATTATACAGGCACCATCACCCTCTAACACCTACTTTCACACATTTGTGGTGAAGCTGAGTGGATGTTTGCTGGAGGCCATCCGGACTGAGTAAACATGGCCAATCAGGGTTTGCCCCCTGAAAAAGTAGTTCCAGGGTGATGTTCAACACGGTGTAAAAAGTAGTTCCAGGGTGATGTTCAACACGGTGTAAAAAGTAGTTCCAGGGTGATGTTCAACACGGTGTAAAAAGTAGTTCCAGGGTGATGTTCAACACGGTGTAAAAAGTAGTTCCAGGGTGATGTTCAACACGGTGTAAAAAGTAGTTCCAGGGTGATGTTCGACACGGTGTAAAAAGTAGTTCCAGGGTGATGTTCGGCACGGTGTAAAAAGTAGTTCCAGGGTGATGTTCGGCGTGGTGTAAAAAGTAGTTCCAGGGTGATGTTCGGCATGGTGTAAAAAGTAGTTCCAGGGTGATGTTCGGCATGGTGTAAAAAGTAGTTCCAGGGTGATGTTCGGCACGGTGTAAAAAGTAGTTCCAGGGTGATGTTCGGCACGGTGTAAAAAGTAGTTCCAGGGTGATGTTCGGCACGGTGGAAAAAGTAGTACCAGGGTGATGTTCGGCACGGTGTAAAAAGTAGTTCCAGGGTGATGTTCAACACGGTGTAAAAAGTAGTTCCAGGGTGATGTTCGGCGTGGTGTAAAAAGTAGTTCCAGGGTGATGTTCGGCGTGGTGTAAAAAGTAGTTCCAGGGTGATGTTCGGCATGGTGTAAAAAGTAGTTCCAGGGTGATGTTCGGCATGGTGTAAAAAGTAGTTCCAGGGTGATGTTCGGCACGGTGTAAAAAGTAGTTCCAGGGTGATGTTCGGCACGGTGTAAAAAGTAGTACCAGGGTGATGTTCGGCACGGTGTAAAAAGTAGTTCCAGGGTGATGTTCAACACGGTGTAAAAAGTAGTTCCAGGGTGATGTTCGGCACGGTGTAAAAAGTAGTTCCAGGGTGATGTTCAACACGGTGTAAAAAGTAGTTCCAGGGTGATGTTCAACACGGTGTAAAAAGTAGTTCCAGGGTGATGTTCGGCACGGTGTAAAAAGTAGTTCCAGGGTGATGTTCGGCACGGTGTAAAAAGTAGTTCCAGGGTGATGTTCGGCACGGTGTAAAAAGTAGTTCCAGGGTGATGTTCAGCATGGTGTAAAAAGTAGTTCCAGGGTGGTGTTCAGCACGGTGTAAAAAGTAGTTCCAGGGTGATGTTCGGCACGGTGTAAAAAGTAGTTCCAGGGGGATGTTCAGCATGGTGTAAAAAGTAGTTCCAGGGTGGTGTTCAGCACGGTGTAAAAAGTAGTTCCAGGGTGATGTTCGGCACGGTGTAAAAAGTAGTTCCAGGGTGATGTTCAACACGGTGTAAAAAGTAGTTCCAGGGTGATGTTCAACACGGTGTAAAAAGTAGTTCCAGGGTGATGTTCAACACGGTGTAAAAAGTAGTTCCAGGGTGATGTTCAACACGGTGTAAAAAGTAGTTCCAGGGTGATGTTCGGCACGGTGTAAAAAGTAGTTCCAGGGTGATGTTCGGCACGGTGGAAAAAGTAGTTCCAGGGTGATGTTCGGCACGGTGTAAAAAGTAGTTCCAGGGGGATGTTCAGCATGGTGTAAAAAGCAGTTCCAGGGTGGTGTTCCGCACGGTGTAAAAAGTAGTTCCAGGGTGATGTTCGGCACGGTGGAAAAAGTAGTTCCAGGGTGGTGTTCAGCATGGTGTAAAAAGTAGTTCCAGGGCGATGTTCGGCACGGTGGAAAAAGTAGTTCCAGGGTGGTGTTCAGCACGGTGTAGCATCTTCTTCTTCTAACATGTCTGGAAACGTCTGGGAAGTGAGGAGACCAGTTGCTGGAGTTTTAGGAGAGAAATGTTGTCCCATTCTGGTCTGATGCAGGATTCTAGCTGCTCTACAGTCCTGGACCTTGGTTGCTGGATTTCTGTTGTTGTTTTCATGTCTTTTTTTTATTGAATCTTATTTAAATGTGAAAGCTGTAAATATCTGCTGTGGTGGTCATTGTGACAATGCTCCGGTTTCCCTTAAGGGTTTGTTTTCTGTGGAGCTCGTCTGGTCACATTAGAAAAGAATTCATCATGTGGCTGCAGATTACTAAGGAGGTGACGACTTATCTAATGTCCTCATATTGTTTTAGTTTCACAGTCTGATGACATAACCTTCAACTTTTAGACCCAATCTCCAAAAACGTGGTTTACTTCTAAACAGTAAAATCTTCCCACTTTGGTTCACGTTAAACTGGTGTGAACGCGGGCCTGTTCACCAGAAAGCACCAAGGTTCTGAGATTCCAGAACCAGAACCGAAGCCAGAGCGATGTCTGTCTGAAAGCACTTACTGAGATCTCAGGATGTTGTTATAACAGGAGGGATTTCTTCCTCTTTTCACGTCTTCAACAATAAATGAATGAATGAATGAATGACCTTAGTTCTTTCTTTGTATTATGACTGTTGTCCTGTAGCTGACAGGAAACCTGCTAAATGAGCCTTTTATACGGCACCAGGGACGTTTCCGTCCATAAGAACAGAAAAGTGATTTTCTACGTTGAAGACCCGGGAATCCAGCTGTCAGAAGGCGTCACGGACTGAAGGAAGACATGCGCTCCCACAGATCCTGGATGAGAAAACTGGTTTCCGTTCAGATGAACGGAGGTTTTCTGCTGCATCCATCCTCATCTCATTTCTGATTTCACTGATGCCAGTTTCCGTTCTGGAAATGAATCTTTCAGTTAATTAGTATAAACAGGAAGTGATGTCGTTTTTCTGCCTCTTCATGCCCTTGGCCCCCCTGTGTGGATATAATGAGGACAGTAGTCCGTCTGCCTTCAGTGAGCCTTCACTGCCACAGGAAGTTGGTGGGGTCGGATTTAGCCACGCAGACTCCACCCACGGTTTCATCCCGCACAGATGTGGAAGCATTTCGTCATGTTGAGCCAACCTGAGCCCTCGCGTGTCAGCTGTAATGAGATGCCCTCACGGACACGGCAGATCAACACTCTCGTCTGCTCTCGAGTCCTGCTTTGCTTCCTGCTTCTGTCACTTGCTGACGCTTCGCTCTCCCCTTTTCTGCAAATATTCTTATTTTTCAACTTAAAAAATGTATGAGCAACAGGTCCTGGATACTCATTAATCACTGGGACTGTATTTTGTAGTAGATTTGGTTGGATACTACTATATTTTAAGACTTTTATAATCTTGTAAGTGTCACGTCAGCATAGCCTACAAATAGCAGAAGCCTCATCTACAGTTACTCAGGAGCTAAAGCTAACTAGCTCCAGGAGGCCTCCCTTCTCTACAGATGAACACAGAGAGCTGCTTTCTAAAAGGTTTCTAAGTAGAGTTAACACACCCTGTGAGCCACAGCGTGCCCCAAACACAGGGTAAACAATTCCAAACCCACTAAGTTAGCTTTATTAAAAGTTTGGTCATTAGCAGGAAAAACATTTTTAATGAATGATTTTATAACTGAGCACAACCTTAATTTTACTTGGTTAAACCAAGATAACAACGCAGCTGCTCTTATCGAACCAACCCTCCCAACTTTAGTTTTATCAGTGAGGTCAGACTGAACAGAGAGGAGGAGCAGTTTTATTTAATGAATCATTTCAGTGGAAGCAGTTATCTCCTGGAAGTTTTACTTCTTTTGAATATGTGGCTCTTCAGTAGAAAGCTTATTATAAAATATCTAAATTTCTATAGACCACCAGGGCACTGTGCAGAATTTTATGAAGAGTTTAGTGACCTGCTGCTACAATCTGTTTGTATTTTGACTGTGTAATTATTGTTGGTGATTTTAACATCCATGTAGACAACCCTCAGGACAAAGCGACTAAAGATCTGGGTAACAGTCTGGAGAACTTTGGGCTGACTCAGCATATAACAGAGCCCACACACATTAAAGGACACACTCTAGACTTAGTGATTTCAAAGGGTTTGGATGTTTCCATGGTTACTGTGTGTGATGTGGGCCTGTCTGATCATTATTGTGTTTTCTTTGAGTGTACAGTTTCTGTTCACACTAATGTCTCAACAGAAATGATCACAAACCGCTGTATAACTAAAAACACGACTGGGATGTTTAACCAGGTCTTCTTTTCAACGCCTGCCCTGTCAGGCAGTTCAGCCAATGAGCTTGTCGCTAGTTTTAATGCTAAAATTTTAAATATTATGGATGTCATTGCTCCTATTAAGGTAAAAGTTGTCTCTGGAAAGAAAAAGTATTCATGGAGAAATTCCACACTGGTGATAAATGGAAAAAGAGAGTGTTGGAAAGCCGAGCGCAGATGGAGAAAAACACATCTACAGGTTCATTATGACATAAAGAGAAACTTCACTCTTATAATCTACACCTGAAGAATGCAAGAAAGTCCTGTTTCTCTGACATTATTAGCAGAAACTATGATAAATCTCGGGTCTTCAGGATAACAAACCCTTCTGTGTCAGTAGCACCTGAACTTTGTTCCACCGAGAGGAAGAAGAAGCTGCATTCAGCTTCTATGCTCCACATGTCTGAAACAAACTCTCAGATCAGCTGAAACATTCAGTTTATTTAAATCCAGGTTAAAGACCCACCTGTTCTCTGCTGCGTGGAACTAGTTTTTATTTAGTCCAGATCTGGATCTGCTTCTTTAAGCTGGAATCATGTTTTAATGTTGTCTTTCCCCACATGGAACTTTATATCTGCAGTTTATCTATTTTATTTTAGCCCCTTCCTTTAGTTTTTATTTCATTAACTGCATTTCTTTTAATCTTTGTTTTTAAGTGCACTTGTATTGCCTTCTGCTCCCTGCTGTAATGTTCTATGTAAAGCTTTGAATTGTCTTGTACATGAAATGAATCTGCCTGGCCGTGCTTCATGCACCCGTCTCCATGCCTTGTGTTGGGATGTGCACTGGTGAGCAGCAGGGGTCAAGAGCTGGGTGGCGGGTCCTCATCATGAGCTCGGTCGGTACATCCTTCCTCTCTACTCCTGGAGAAACCCAGCTGATGAAACCACTTCAGTTTTTCCCACATTACCGACGGAGCTTTGTTCCCTTATCACCATCGGCCATGTGCTCCGAATGAACAGGAAGGTGGAAAAAACAGGAAAGATGTGAAACACCAAATCAGGTTTGGTCCCAAACTGGTCCAAATGTTTAATCTGTAGGAACGTTTGCACATTAACTCCCATCATTCTCTGCTGCTCGTTTCATGCACTGTTTCACCCCTAAAACACAACGGGCCGTCCGGTCCCATGAGACCGGTGCCACAGCTTGGGCCACACTCCAGCAGAGCTGCCAAAGGTCAGTTGTGTGTCTTTAATAAACTTTATCAAGTTTTCATTTGCTTCTCAAAACTGTAAACACGTCCACCTCCAGGTCTTCCTACTCCGTCCACCAGGACACGGACGCGGCTTTCGTCCTTCTTCTAGTGAGTCAACCACGAGCTCGTTGTTTACTTCCACAGCGGAAAAAAAATCTGTAATACTTTATGTTTTCTGTCTAATTTCACAGTTTTTTCCTGTATTTTTATATACGCGGAAATAGCAACAAGTTTACAGAAATGTTCTGTAAATTTACATGATAAACCTTTAACTGCAAAAACATGTAGAAATTCCATGTTCCAAGGAAAAATTAAATTTATTTTAAGTTTATTTGGATTAATACTGTTATTTTGCTCTTTTATACTTTTAATTTATGTTATTCTAAATTACGTGCACATAGATTAATTTAAAGTTGGTCTTGAGGTTAAAGAGGTGGATTCTGGACTGGAGGTGAAAGTGGACGTCCTTAACCTCCAGCAAGAGATGGGTAAAAACCAGAGATTTCCCAACTGGGATCAATAAAGTTTATTTAAATAAGATAAAAGAAGATAAAACCGAACTGATCCCGCAACGGCAGCAACAAAGACCTGGAAAAGAAAAAAAAGGAAAAAAATAAACAGCAGCAGCGACTATTTACATATTTTAACCATAAAGTTATAATTAAACGAATAAAATGATTGTTTCCATGTACTGCAGTGAAATATCAGGATGGATGTCAGAGCGGTTTTATCGTTTTATTACATCACAAACTAAAATTGCAAAATAAAGCCAATTAATAAAAGTATTTTTATTTCTAGAACATCCCTTTCTGACATGATGAAGTGAAACAGCTTTTATTTTAGCGCATTTTCCAGTTGAGCTGCACCAACGTCTCCTTTTTATCTGGTTTTACTTTGAGATAAAAGTGAATGAGGGAAAAAACGGCTCGTGTTCACCGCTGGACGCCGGAGCTTCTCGTGCTGCAGGAGATCAGACTGGCAGGTGAACGTCTGGATGCATCGTCCCTGCTGCGAGGCGACCCACTTACACACCGGGCTTGAAGGGCCGTGGACGTACGGCTCTGCCACAGACATGTGCAGCAGCCCCACTCTGGTCCCTGGAGGTGTTCGCCACACCTGTCTACCCACCAGGAGCTTTCTGGAGGAACATCAAGCAGCTGGAAGTCGGCCTTCCAGTGTAAGAAGGCAAAACTTTATTTATAAAGCACCTCTGAACATATCACAAAGTGCTTCACAAGAGCCAGCGATGCAGAAACAACAGAAATGAATAAAAACCTGAAGATGTTTTTAACTGGCTTTTAAAAGCGACCACAGAGAGGAAGAGCGTTCCAGAGCTTCGTATGGAGCACTGTCAGCAGGCCCTCAGGGACCCCCCGGGGAGACATGGCTTCAGAAGCCCTTTGGTGTGGGCTGGTTGCTGTCTGTGAAGAGATCTCCAGGTCAGGAAAAGAATCTGGAATTGCGCTCTGGAATAAACCGGAAGCCATCAAGACTGGAGTCACATGAGAAAACTTTTGGATTTTGCTGGAAGCCTGGCTGCAGCATTTTGACCAACTTGCAACCGTTGTAGGGAGGTTTTGCTACAGGTGGATAGTCCATTGCAATAGTTCAGGGGTGCCCAAGTCCGGTCCTCAAGATCTACACTCCTGCAACTTTCAGATGCATCCATCTCCAACACGCCTGAATCGGTTGGCAGAATTCCCTCATCCGCATGTCATTCAGCTCCACAGAGGCTGCTAACGAGACCTTCGCTTCATTCAGAGTCTCTTAAATCTCCTTTCCTCCTCATTCTGATGCTCCGTTTGAACTTCGGCAAGTCGTCTTCACCACGTCTGCGTGGCTACATGCTGCCTCGTGATTGGCTGGGTGGATGTTTGTGTTAACAGGAAGTAGAACAGGTGGACGAGAGCCTTCTTGTCCATGAGTCTCCTGCAGGACTTGGTCTGGTGACGGACCTTCTCTTCATCACTGCTCCTGAACATGTTTGTGACTCACTGCAGTGAAGATTTCTCCTCGTTTCTCGTCTGAACGCTGCAGTCTGGAAACACTGAGCAGGCAGGATTAATGTTCAGGGTTTTACTGGCTGTGTGAACATGTTTCTCACTTTCGGGGCCTCCGTGTGCACGTTTGATGCCCAGCCGCCTTCTCAGCTGCACCCCGAGGACGACGGGCTGCAGGCAGCTGGGACCTTCTCTGGCTTTCACTAAGCTCTTGGCTTGCAGAGCAAAGTGTCTACTTAAGAAGGCATTTGTTATACAAGCTGGGGACTGGTTGGGATTCACAGCTATATGTCCCCTCCCCCTCTCCCCCCTCCTCCCATTAAAGCAGCCTGTGATCATCAAATTCCACAACTCATAGCCAAACCGGGCGAGTTGGCTCCAAACATAACAAGCTGCATATTCATCCTCCTCTTTCATCCACCTTACAAAGACAGCTGTGTCTCTGAAAACCGAAACCAGCACAGCAGCCCTCAGAGCATCCAGTGGAGTCTGATGGAGGTCTGACGGAGGTCTGACGGAGGTCTGATGGGACCCTGAACAAACGGAGCAGCTAATTTTCTGGTGAGCAGGTGTGCTGATGTTTGGCTCATGCTGTTTGTGTCAAAGGTCAAAGGATGCAAATATTTTATATAAATAAAAGAATTTAAAAACAGATCTGAGCTCATTTTAAAGTCATTGTTTTCCCACCAGCGTCTCTTGACCTGATTGTCGGTTTCTCACAGGGAAGAAGAATTCCTCCATGTTTGGAGTGTTTTACTGTACGAGCAGATGATGTTTCACAGTCATGACACTTGCAGAGTAAACGCTGTGTGCATATGGAAGAGAGGGATGAGGGGGATGCTGATGCTCTCATCTCTGCACAATGTGACGTGAAACTGCTGCAGGCATCGTGAAGTGTTGGGGGGAGGCATGTATGTTACTATAGCTTGTAATTAGTGGAAGGAAGCAAAGCGGGAATGTACAGCATCTATAATTCACAGCATTCTTTGTTTCTGACAGCAGCGCTCTTCACTGGATCAGATCTGAGCTTCCTCTGCAGCTGGAATCTGACAGGTGAAGACACAAAGTTCATTAAAACTTTCTGGCTGATATTGAGCCGTTATCAGAGATCCAGCTCGTGTTTGGCAGCTTAATGATCAAAGTTCTGCGTCTCTGCTGCAGCTGAAGGAAGTAGCAGATTTTAAAGATGGTCTCTGCTCGCTGCCCGCTGACAGCTTTCATCTGAGCAAGGAAATGGTCGTCAGGCTGGACTGAAACAGGAAGCAGGCGGAAAGTCGTCTTTTCTTCTATCAGAGTTGTTCATCTCTCATTTCTCTGCCCTTCTTTTACCCGTGAATGTCTCGTTGTTTTGGATCCCTAAAGATAATTAGGCTTCCGATCACTGGGGGTGTTGAAAACTAACCAGCCAGAAAATTTAAGCCACTTTTCTTTTTTCCCATCCAGCATCATGACGGTCTGGCTGTCGTGTTGTAGCAAACAGATTTGCTTTGCCAAGAGGAGTTTTATAAATCTAGGAAGTGAAGGAAATGAGTTCACTGATGCCAGTTTCAGTTCAGGAAAAAGTTTTTTAGTTTCAGGAAACGAAGCATTGTGGACAGAAGGTTCTGCTTTGTACTGATTCATTATTATCTCTTTTAAAATTACACGACGCGTTTTCACCAAAGGGCTCAACACAGGATGAGTAAACCTTGGTCTCTGTTGCGTTTCCACAGCAACCGTACCTTTCCCTGGTCGGTGGGAAGCGGGCTGACAGCAACAGATGCTTCAGCTACGTCACAGCATGACGTCACAGCATGACGTCACAGCATGACGTCACAGCATGACGTCACAGCATGACGTCACAGCATGACGTCACAGCGAAGCGACTCCGACCCAGAACCCGAGGAGGAGAATCAGCAGGTTGCCTTCGTCCTTCTGGTCACGTGGATTTAAACAATAAATCTCTTGTATATTTAACCCTCGGGTTGCATTTGGGTACTAACACTGTACCCCTCATGAAAGTCTCAGAAATGACAAATACATCATTTTTTTGTTTGTTTGTTTGTTTTTTTTTTTACTTTTTTTTACATCAGATCTTTTCAACAACATCAGACACAAGCTCAGGGATGGAAGATTTCATCATATATACAGAATATTTTTCCTTCATTCATTCTCTGAACCTCTTGGTCCATTAAGGGTCGCGGGTAAGCTGGAGCCTATCCCAGCATTAACAGGTGAGAGGCAGGTACACCTGGACAGGTCACCAGTCCATCACAGGGCTAACACACACAGGGATGAACAACCATTCACACACACACTCACTCCTAGCGAGAATTTGGATTGACCTAACATGCATGTCTTTGATGAAAAGGGTCCCAAAAACGTAGGATGGCTTGGACTGGAAATTCGGGCAGAATCCCAGCCATTCCTGGCCTCGTGGTGGACAAGTAGCTTAAAAGATGGTATAAACAGCAACTTTAGACTCACAACCAAACCAGAACAACACGACAACCAGATGCTGTAAGACATGAACAGAAAACATCATGTGGCCTCTGCAAGAAACAAAGCAGATAATCATCAGGAGCACCTACAGGAAGACAAAACTGAGAAAAACACAAAGAAGAACAACAACCTCAGCAACTATATGAAAATGGTATTAAACACAGTCACCTAAACATGTGAATGTGGGTGTGTTTGTATGCAAAATGTAAGGAATGAGTTGTGTTTAATGATGAGTGCTATGCAAATGTAACCCCAGCCAGAGCCCCCACAGCTACTGAGTGCAGGCCCAGGGAACCAGGCATGATGCCCCACTGCATACCCAACTGTGAAATGGGTGGAGGACCCAGAGCCCTACTAGTCAGAGAACTACCCATCCCCCCCAGCAAAGGCCCCACCTGCCACCTGGGAGGACAATGGCCACCGTTGACCACCACCCACCAGGGTTCAGTGCCCACCCCAAAACCCTCTGCCAACCACTCCAACGGCCTCCACAGCCACCAGATCTCAGTCCAGTAGAGCAGCTTTGGGATGTGGTGGAACGGGAGATTCTCATCATGGATGCAGCCGACAAACCTGCAGCAACTGTGTGATGCTGTCATGTTGATATGGAGAAAACCTCTGAGGAAGGTTTCCACCACCTGCTTCATCCATCACATATTAACATGTGGTTTAACCAAGTACAAGCAAGGTCGATTTCCCTGCTTCTGTCTCTGAAAGAGGAACTGGCTGGTACCCAACGTCTGAAAGATGAAAGATCATTTCATTTGTCAGTAGAAGGAAATACTGTAAGAGTGGTAAAGAAAATAGAGCATAACCCCCTGCAGAGCTCCATCACATCAACCACTTTCCAGAAACTTAGCATCAATGCAGTTTTAAAACTTTTTATCAACTGCAGCACTTTCCAGCAGCTTCCACATCAATGTTGTAAAACTCCACTAATATGCTGTAATGTTCAAGTTCTAGCAGGGTGGGGGGATCAGGGAGATGATAGTGACCACAGCTTGGCCTTCCTCATTATTAGCTTTCATCTCATTTAAGTGATGCTTCATCAGCTGTGCATTAAAATACTATTAAATATGCATCAAACAGGAATGAGTTTGACTAATAGATTAGCCATCTCTCCCGCTGCGTTTCCATTTCATCTTTTTACCCTGTTGCATGTCTGACTGTCACTCCATATGTCAGTCATGACAACCCTCGCCTCGTCTGAGAAACTTCAGTTTCAAAGTTCTCTGCAGGAAGCATAAAAAGGTGAAAGTTGCTTTTGAGGTCGAGGGGATAAAACAAAGTCTGACAGGTGCTAAAAGCCGCGATTCCGCAAGATGTGACACATAAAGCTGGAAAAGTTCTGTAAGAACTCTTTACGGAGCAGCAGAGTCATTCAGAGTTCTTACACAACAGGACACAAACCACAGGAAACTAACTGAATATAAAGGAAGTGAAGATGAGCGGCAGGTCTGCACGCTGCTGCAGCTCCATTGGCTTAGACTTCACACTCCAAAAAATCTCATTGAGACATTTATTATTCCCAGTAGCAGATCAGCATCATATCAGGTGATGAAACTGAGATGTTTCACCATGTGATGGTAAATATGAGCTGATAATGAATCTGATGCAGCAACACGTCTGGAAAAAGTAGTTCCAGGGTGATGTTCAGCACGGTACAAAAAGTAGTTCCAGGGTGATGTTCGGCACGGTGTAAAAAGTAGTTCCAGGGTGATGTTCGGCATGGTGTCAAAAGTAGTTCCAGGGTGTTGTTTGGCATGGTGTAAAAAGTAGTTCCAGGGTGATGTTCGGCACGGTGGAAAAAGTATGGTGTAAAAAGTAGTTCCAGGGTGTTGTTTGGCATGGTGTAAAAAGTAGTTCCAGGTTGATGTTCAGCATGGTGTAAAAAGTAGTTCCAGGGTGATGTTCAGCACGGTGTAAAAAGTAGTTCCAGGGTGATGTTCGGCACGGTGTAAAAAGTAGTTCCAGGGTGATGTTCGGCACGGTGTAAAAAGTAGTTCCAGGGTGATGTTCGGCACGGTGTAAAAAGTAGTTCCAGGGTGATGTTCGGCATGGTGTAAAAAGTAGTTCCAGGGTGATGTTCGGCATGGTGTAAAAAGTATGGTGTAAAAAGTAGTTCCAGGGTGTTGTTTGGCATGGTGTAAAAAGTAGTTCCAGGGTGATGTTCGGCATGGTGTAAAAAGTAGTTCCAGGGTGATGTTCGGCATGGTGTAAAAAGTATGGTGTAAAAAGTAGTTCCAGGGTGTTGTTTGGCATGGTGTAAAAAGTAGTTCCAGGGTGTTGTTTGGCATGGTGTAAAAAGTAGTTCCAGGGTGATGTTCGGCACAGTGTAAAAAGTAGTTCCAGGGTGATATTCGGCACAGTGTCAAAAGTAGTTCCAGGGTGATTTTCGGCATGGTGGAAAAAGTATAGTGTAAAAAGTAGTTCCAGGGTGTTGTTTGGCATGGTGTAAAAAGTAGTTCCAGGGTGATGTTCGGCATGGTGTAAAAAGTATGGTGTAAAAAGTAGTTCCAGGGTGTTGTTTGGCATGGTGTAAAAAGTAGTTCCAGGGTGATGTTCGGCACAGTGTAAAAAGTAGTTCCAGGGTGATATTCGGCACAGTGTCAAAAGTAGTTCCAGGGTGATGTTCGGCACGGTGTAAAAAGTAGTTCCAGGGTGATGTTCGGCACAGTGTAAAAAGTATGGTGTGAAAAGTAGTACCAGGGTGAAGTTCAGCATGGTGTAAAAAGTAGTACCAGGGTGATGTTCAGCATGGTGTAAAAAGTAGTTCCAGGGTGATGTTCGGCATGGTGTAAAAAGTAGTTCCAGGGTGATGTTCAGCATGGTGTAAAAAGTAGTTCCAGGGTGATGTTCGGCACGGTGTAAAAAGTAGTTCCAGGGTGATGTTCGGCACGGTGTAAAAAGTAGTTCCAGGGTGATGTTCGGCACGGTGTAAAAAGTAGTTCCAGGGTGATGTTCGGCACGGTGTAAAAAGTAGTTCCAGGGTGATGTTCGGCACGGTGTAAAAAGTAGTTCCAGGGTGATGTTCGGCATGGTGTAAAAAGTAGTTCCAGGGTGATGTTCGGCACGGTGTAAAAAGTAGTTCCAGGGTGATGTTCAGCACGGTGTAAAAAGTAGTTCCAGGGTGATGTTCAGCACGGTGTAAAAAGTAATTACAGGATGACGTTCAGCATGGTGTAAAAAGTAGTTCCAAGGTGATGTTCAGCATGGTGTAAAAAGTAGTACCAGGGTGATGTTCAGCATGGTGTAAAAAGTAGTACCAGGGTGATGTTCAGCATGGTGTAAAAAGTAGCTCCAGGGTGATGTTCGGCATGGTGTAAAAAGTAGTTCCAGGGTGATGTTCAGCATGGTGGAAAAAGTAGTTCCAGGGTGATGTTCGGCATGGTGTAAAAAGTAGTTCCAGGGTGATGTTCAGCATGGTGTAAAAAGTAGTTCCAGGGTGATGTTCGGCACGGTGGAAAAAGTAGTTCCAGGGTGATGTTCAGCACGGTGTAAAAAGTAGTTCCAGGGTTATGTTCAGCATGGTGTAAAAAGTAGTTCCAGGGTGATGTTCGGCATGGTGGAAAAAGTAGTTCCAGGGTGATGTTCGGCATGGTGGAAAAAGTATAGTTTAAAAAGTAGTTCCAGGGTGTTGTTTGGCATGGTGTAAAAAGTAGTTCCAGGGTGATGTTCGGCACGGTGTAAAAAGTATGGTGTAAAAAGTAGTTCCAGGGTGATGTTCGGCATGGTGTAAAAAGTAGCTCCACGGTGATGTTCGGCACGGTGTAAAAAGTAATTCCAGGGTGATGTTCGGCACAGTGTAAAAAGTATCGTGTGAAAAGTAGTACCAGGGTGATGTTCAGCATGGTGTTAAAAGTATGGTGTGAAAAGTAGTACCAGGGTGATGTTCGGCACTGTGTAAATAGTAGTTCCAGGGTGATGTTCGGCACGGTGTAAAAAGTATGGTGTAAAAAGTAGTACCAGGGTGATGTTCGGCACGGTGTAAATAGTAGTTCCAGGGTGATGTCCGGCACGGTGTAAAAAGTATGGTGTAAAAAGTAGTACCAGGGTGATGTTCAGCATGGTGTAAAAAGTAGCTCCAGGGTGATGTTCGGCACGGTGTAAAAAGTAGTTCCAGGGTGATGTTCAGCATGGTGTAAAAAGTAGTTCCAGGGTGATGTTCGGCACGGTGTAAAAAGTAGTTCCAGGGTGATGTTCAGCATGGTGTAAAAAGTAGTTCCAGAGTGGTGTTTAGCATGGTGTCGCATCTTTTCTTCTAACATGTCTGGAAACATCTGGGAAGTGAGGAGACCAGTTGCTGGAGTTTTAGGAGAGGAATGTTGTCCCATTCTGGTCTGATGCAGGATTCTAGCTGCTCTACAGTCCTGGACCTTGGTTGCTATAGTTCTGCTTCCATGGTGCTCCAGATGTTGTGTATTGGTGAAAGATCTGGACTGCAGGCAGGCCAGTTCAGCAGCCGGACTCTTCTCCTGTGAAGCCATGCTGCTGTGATGGATACAGGATGTGGTTCAGCATCGTCTTGCTGAAATCTGCAAGGCCTTCCCTGAAAGAGACGTTGTCTGGATGGAGCAGATGTTGCTCTAAAACCTCCATGTACTTTTCAGCATTGATGGAGCTTCACAGATGTGGAAGCTGCCCACGCCATAGGCACTAATGCAGCCCCATCCCATCAGAGATGCAGCTTTTCACCTGTCCACTGATAACAAGCTGGATGCTCTGAATCTCGGTACACAAAGTAAGCTGGGAGTCTTTCTAGAAACGTGGAGTGATTGATGTTGAAACCTAAGACTAAAACTTTTTATCAAATCAGAACCCTTCTGAGGTCCAGTCCTGGTTCCTCACTTTGGTCCTCACTCTCTCCTTCTTTAGAGTTAAGGATGTTTTCTTTCAGAGATCAAGATGTGGTCATCAAAGCGTTCGGTCCTTTCAGATGGCTAGATGAGTTTCCTCCTCAGACTCCCAATCGTCACGTGTCTCTTCTCTACATAATGAGGTAGAGGTTTACTTCTACTTCAGCATGTAGTTGTACAAGAGCACTTTAACACGTCAGTTGATTAACTAGAGTCTCATGCTAGATTGAAGGCCAGATCATAAAAATGGGTCTTCAGGCGGGTTTAAAACTGGACCGTGATGATGGGGCGTCTCTAACCGGTAGCGGCAAAGAGTTCCACAGTTCTGGAGCAGCGACCACAAAGGCTCGATCCCCTCTGAGCTTCCCCTGAGACCTCGGTGCCTCCAAAGGAGCTGATCAGCTGATCTGAGGCGCCGAGCTGGCGAATATGGAAAAGCAGCTCAGAGAGGTACAGCGGGGCCAGATAAGTTAAGGATTTAAGAACAAATAAAAGAATTTTAAAATGAATCTGAATGAACAGGCAGCCAGTGAAGCGACACTAAAACTAAAACAGGTGTAATGTGGTCTCTC
The DNA here is from genome assembly GCF_017639745.1 of Melanotaenia boesemani. NCBI lineage: Eukaryota > Metazoa > Chordata > Actinopteri > Atheriniformes > Melanotaeniidae > Melanotaenia > Melanotaenia boesemani. The sequence goes on along the minus strand of NC_055695.1, from coordinate 1,650,021 downwards.
AGACGCGCTCCAACCAGAAGACGAGCAGCAGCTTTTTGGACAAGTTGGAGGTGAGGAAGATGACTGGCTGATCCAAGATAAAGTGGAATATATTGTAATCCAGCTGGGAAGTGATGAAGGCAGGAATTACTGTTTCAAAGTGCGGAGCAGTTAAGAATTATTTTACCTTAGTGAGTTGACGAAGGTTAAAAAAGCTGGACCTCACCACCGATTTAATCTGCCGTTCTACTTTAAAATCACTGTCCAATTTAAAACCCAAATTAGGTACAGTTGGTTTTAAAAAGCTGGACAAGAGGCCCAGATCAGCTGGGGAGGAGCCACAGGAGCCATTCAGCCCAAACACTGTAACCTCTGGTTTTTCTCATTAAAGAAAACACAGAACACAGAGCTGCAGCCATGTTTCTGCTGTCAAAGACTCGTCTTCGCATCACCCCAGCAGCCGGGAAAATACGGCACCAGGATGTGGGAGGTCCAGCCAACCAGTGGAGGCCCACAGAGGAACCAGGGGATGTGACAGCAGAACTGGGGAGGGGGGCATTTCTTTTCCGCTCATGAAGTCAGTCAGCAGCGCTGGAAGAGGAAGATCATTATGGTTGGCACAGTTTGAAAGAACATGTCTGAGCTTCCACCTGTGATGTTTGCTCCAAAAGAGGGAGAGAAACTCTCCTTAACATCTGCCTCCACCCCCACTGTGCTTCTTCCATCCCAAAGAAAACCAGCTGGTGGTCTTTCTGAGCACACAGGAAGTCAGAAACCCTCCAGCGTGGACAACCTGGACCAGGTGATTGGATCTTAAGCTGGATTCACACGACAAGATTATTGGGCTGTTTCTGTCCCAATTTTACCCTTCCAGACCAAGAACGGCAAACGCCCGATTATCTTACGTCTTATAAGATTTTCCTATAAAATGCTCATGTGGTCTGAGGTGTGTTAAGAGCGAATTGGTCCCGATGATCGGCTCTGAAACGGTTCTTCTACGTTTTTGTTAGATCATGTTTGATCACGCGAGATGCCCGGCTCGGAGGACTAGATTGTAGATCGGTTGTGGGACAGCATTGTGGTGTGTGTTATTCTGTGCTGAGATTATCGGAGCCACCACACACACACAGTACCATCAACTCTGTTAAATTCCTGATTTTTATCTCCGTGTGTGGAGTCTCTAACAAATAAAAAACCTCTTCAGATTTAGAAAATTGGTATGTGTGTACCGGCTTTACGGCTGCAGCAGGATGACCTCCTGCAGCTCCTGCAGCTTCCAAAACATCATGGATGCATCTTCGTCTCTGTGTTCAGGAGGTTGTTTTTCAGAAGGCTTCTGAGATTATGAAGAACAGTCATGAATGTGAACGTGAAGCAGATGAAACACAGAACGTGAGGACAATCCCTTGGACCATTGCTGCTCTGCATTAGGCCCTCCCAGCATCAAGTCATCGTAACACACAAATGCACGTGATGATGTCTCCATGGCAACAAACGTGGTGCTTTAACGTTTTAATTACAGGTGAATATGAAGAGGTTTGCTGTGATTAGAGACGTTAACGCAGAACTTACTGCGAGGTGATGCTACACTTACTGAGGGGGGAAATAATGTCTGCTGGGGGCTTCTGTACTAAAACGCCAGCGTCCACCCGTGGAGACGTCCCGCCAGCGCTTTCTGAGCACGTGAACAGCATGAAAACATCAGCTCTACGTAGGGTTGAGGACACGCCCATAAGTCTGTGCTACCCTGGACCGCCGTGTTATCAGGCTTTCGCTGTGGAATAATGAGATCAGTTATAAGCCTGGATTGTGTCGAAGCCGCTGACGAATATTTACCCTATTGTCAGTTCTTTGACCGACCTTTCAGGCTCACGTCCTGTTGTTTCCTCTCTTGGATCTTTAACGACCGGTGAGACTCCAGTCGTGAAGTGATGGGCGAACCTTTCCACCTCGATTCTTTTGGCGCGAGAATAAGCAATTTTACCCCTTTAGAATTCCTGGTTATTATCGTCCGCTCATGCGGAGATAGACCTGAGGAGTTATTCTGGTAGATAAGCCAGCCTTTGGGTCTAGGAGTATGAAGCTACCGTACTATCGTCCTAACAGGATAACTACCTGGTATCGAAATAATAACCTAGCGAATTCTTATGTCTCTTCGGGCGTTGGGGAATCTGGGGCTCACCTGCTCGTTGTGTTGTCCTCTCCTCTCCTCAGTGGATGTGGACAAATATAAGAGAAATAAGTCTGGTTGGGAAGTTAACCGAAGTTAACTATAACCCTTTTATTCAAGTTTTCTTTTATTGGTACAATACAGAGAAAAATAAAAAAAGAAAAAATATAATAAAATTCCCTTTTAGGGGTTCCCTTTAAGTGGGGATTTAAAGCTATTATAAGAAATAAGTATAAAGTAAAAGTTTCCCTCAATGGGTGGTTCCGCTTTTGCGGTCTAAATCTTCTCTAATAATAATTAAATCTCCCTTGGTAACAAGGGCAAAAATCTGTCCCAGCAAAGGGATGAAGATCTGTAAAAATCTAACTAAGTCTCCACTAAGTCTCCGTAGAAAATCTGTAGAAGTCTCTGCAAAATCTCCACAGCAGCTCCTCAAAATCTCCGGACAATTCGACTCTCTTCAAATTATCACCAATATATATACATAACTTAAAAACCATCCCATCTGGTACCTTCCCACTAACAGAAAAAACAACTCAGAACCAACCCACTCAGTATTTTTCCATCAGCGGAAAAAGCATATGTGGGCATCCTGCAAGGTGGTCCCTCCTTCTGGGTTGCATCAGAGCTGAAGGAAAAGAAAACACTTTTCCCTGTCCCGTTATCTATCTATTCCCACAGTTTTACACAAAGGCTGCTTGTTAATATTTTCTGAGTTTGCTGGGAAATTCCGCTCTGCTTTGGAGCGAGCAGATAAGAGGTAACTCCCTTCTTAGACACCCAGACCTGCTTCAAGGCCTCTCTGCCACTTCTTCAGCAGTGTAAAAACTCTGCCTCTTATTTGTATCTTATTTATGAATGCACTCTCTGTAAGCTGCAGAATAACACCAACAATTAAGCTGTAGTTCTATTAATTAAAAACAAAACTTAATGAATATCACTAGAATCTAAGGATAAAATGTAAACAAGCAAGTAAAGCAGGAATATATGAAATGTGAATAGGTAATGCATAACACATAGAAAAACATAACTGAGTATTGATCAGGCAGTCCATAAACTCAGTCTTTTGGTTATAAACATCATCTCACATCATGTGTGTCATAACAGTCATAGATTCAAACTTTAATAAACTTCTGTCCCTCCTTCACTCACTGAGAGCAAAAGCGATGGTTTCCAGGCAGGTGTGAGTTATCTGTAGAGATAAGGGCCTCTGCTTCCTGATTGTTGCCTTAGCAACGCTCTCCGGCCTAGAGCAGTGTTCACGCCACCCATTGAAGAGCACGGCCTTCACAATTGTTTGTTTTTTAAATGAGCGGAAAATTAAATTATTTGTATACTGTTAGAGTAAGAAGTTGACAGTTTAAAGTTAACAGTTTAAAGTTTCTCCCTTAAGGATGGGTAATGATTTGCGGTCTCACCCACCCTGCAGAGGACAGGATGTGGTGGTCACAACTCTGTGTGATAAGGGTCATAAAGTGTTGTATGCTGATGTGTTTCCCTGTTTGAAGTTTGCGAGAACTTTGCTTGCTCTACTGAAGTGTGATAGCTGCTCAATAAAAAGGCTGCACTGGGGTTGAGACTTCGGAGTTGACACCAGACACTCTCTGAGTGCTGAACCACAGTCTCTCCCCATCGCGATGAAGCTGACTTCACTCTGAGTTCTTTGTGTCTTATTCTATGATGGAAAAATACCCATCATGTATACTTTTTCCCTTTAGTCGTGATTTTATCACATTTAGCTTGTGGAACATCTGACAAAAGATACGAGTGAAAAATGTAAGACTACGAATGTACATGCTTACAGTAATTTATCACTTTTTAAATATAAATAAAAAGTCTTTAAATAAAAAAGATTTCGTTCAAAAATTACAATGAAAAAAAGTAAATGAAGATATACTTTTAGATATTTTGATATCAAATATTTAACAAAAAAAAACGTTCAATGTTTTAATGTATTTTCATAGAAATTTTAAAAAATAGATCCAAAATAGTTTTTCTTCATGATATAATAAATGAATAGATGCAATCATTAACTTACCCTCATATCCGACCTGCAGGGCCTGAAGCTGCGGACAGGATGTAGATGTATTTATTGTTCCTATTGATCCTTAGTGTAGCACATTAAATTTTATTTTATTTCTAAAACATTTCGCTGTTACATGCATCTGCCTGATGACTCACTCTGCTGGTGACGTTGCATCAACTCACACGTATGTTATACATCACACACAGTGAAGGAATCAAGTAAAAACATCTAGTAAACAAAGCACCGTAACCTCTCTTCAATCCTTTCACATTTGCACATTGTCTAGTGCAGCATCTGCATTCTCAACTTTAAAGTGTAGCTCCACCTACTTTCTGCATAACTTCACCCACTGCCGAGTTTGAAAAATGGCTGAGGCAGCATGCCTCCCAGCTTTTAATTCCACTTAGTCACTGAGCACAAATAACATTTGCAACATACAAACACGTTTTGGGGGGTGGAACATGCGAGGTCAGGTGGGTGGGACTGCTCAGGTGGCCCCGCCCCCTCCTCAATGCAGTTACTGCCCCCCAATTTTAACCCTCTTTTTTTAATTGCAAACAGCACATAATATATTCCATCACTAGTGGGGGAGGGAGGGGGGATGGGGTCTTCAAGCGCCCCTGTCTCCATGGATGGCCCGGGGGCGGGGCGGGCCGGGTGGCCTGTCGCGTTGGCCCGGGGCGTAGGCGGGCTGTCCCGGGGGGTTTTGGCTGCTGGCCCTGGGGGGAAGGTGCTGTTTTGGGGGTGGGGAGTGGGGGGCGGGAGTGGGGGGGCGGGGGCGGGGAGGGGGGGTGGGGGCCTGGCTCGTGTCTCCTCGCCTCCTGGCTGGGGCTGTCCCCCCGCGGCGTGGGGTGGCGGGAGGATGGTGGTGGGGGGATGGTGTTTGTGTGGGTGTGTGTTGGGGGGGGGGGGGGTGGTGTGTGGGTGGGAGAGTGGTGTGGGTGTGGGGGGATGGGTGGTGGAGGGATGGTGTGTGGGAGGGTGGGGTGTGTGGAGGTGGATGCGTGGTGTGTGGGAGGGGGGGTGGTGTGGGTGTGGGAGGATGAATGGTGGAGGGATGATGTATGTGTGGGAGGATGGGGTATGTGTGGGAGAATGTATGGTGCAGGGATGGGGGAGTGTGTGGGAGGATGGATGGTGGAAGGATGGTGTGTGTGCGGGAGGATGGATGGTGTATGGGAGGGAGGATGGTGTGTGTGTGGGGGAGTGGTGTATGTTTGGGAGAGTGGGTGATGGAGGGGTGGTGTGTGTGTGTGGGAGGATGGGGTACGTGAAGGTGGATGTTTGGTGTAGGAGAATGATGTATGTGTGGGAGGATGGGTAGTGGAAGGATGGTGTGTGTGTGTGTGTGTGGGAGGTGTGAAGGTAGATGAATGGTGTATGAGAGGGAGGATGGTGTATGTGTGGGAGGATGAGTGGTGGAGGGATGATGTGTGTGTGGGAGGATGGGGTAGGTGTGGGAGAGTGTATGGTGGAAGGATGGTGAGTGTGTGGGAGGAAGGATGGTGTGTGTGTGGAAGGATGGATGGTGGAAGGATGGTGTGTGTGTGTGGGAGAACAGAGTATGTGAGGGTTGAATGGTGTATGCGTGGGAGGATGAATGGAGGAGTGGAAGGAGAGTGTGTGTGTTTGTGTGTGTGTTGGTCTGGGGGGGGGCAGGACTGGTTCTCGGGGTGTGGGGCTGGCCTCTGGCGGTGGCCGTCTGGGCGGGCCGGGTCCCCCCGGGTGGCGTGCTGGCCCTTGGCCTGTGGGGGTGGGGGGTGTCCCTGCGCTCCTGGGCCCGGGCCCTCTGCCCCGTCTGTCCCGGGCGGCCGGTGCCCGGGGGGGTCGGGGACTGCTGGCCTCGGCCTGCCGGGGCCGGTGCCCTGTGTCCGCGGGGCGGCTCCTGCTGGGGTCTCCTGCTGCTGCCTTCCTGGGCGGGCGAGTGGTCGTCTCTGTGGACCGGTCGGGATCTGTTGCCTGCGGGGGGGCTGGTGGCCTGGGTCTCGGGACCGCTGGCCTGACTCTGGCCTCTGTTCAAGTGAGGTGGCATCTGTATGATCACTCTGCATGGTCACTCCTTCCTGAACGTCTCCACACAGTCTTTGCGTCGCCGTGTGGCCGAGTTCTCCAACACATCCACACAGGTTTCTCTGCGCGTGTTCTTGAATACAGCAGTTTCACTTATATCTATTATCATATTTTTTTTTCCTTTTTTTTTTTTTTATTATTTCTGTTCTTATTATTATTATTACTCTTACTCTTACTATTATTATTGTTACTATTACCAACTAGCTATGTAATGACCTACTGGTTAGGATGATCTTAGCTATATATGTTGTAAGTAGTATGGATTACATGGTCTTCTGTATGATGTTTCAAGTCCCCACCCGCACTCCCCACACCCTTTCTGTCCCTCTCTCTCCCCTCCCTCTTCTCTCTACTTTCTTTTCTCTCTCTCTCTCTCTGTCCCCTCCGGTCGAGTCCAGCATTAAGAGTCTGATTTAATAAAGTTTCTCATGTCATCAAGAGGGACTTTATACATGTAGTATAAATCCCTGCTTGATAGAGTAAAATTGCCCAGCACCAGACGGCAGCCAGACAATCATTCTGTTTGCAACGATGCTGGACAAGACAGGTTAAAAAAAAAAAAAAAAAAAAAAAAAAAAAAAAAATGGCTGAAGCTGCAAGGGTTGGGGTGGGAGGTGTGGGGTGATCAGGTGGTGGAGAGTGGGCGGGGCGGGATGCACAGGCAGAAATGATTGACAGACAGCAGCTCAGCTCACTGGTAAGATGCAAAGACAGATTCACCAAGCAGCTTCACCACAGAGCGTCTTTGAGGTGGAAGACTTTCCCTCCTGAATCTCCTCAGCTCCACATGAACCAGGTGGTCCTGAACGTATCAGTGTGAGCCGTTAGCTGTTCTGTTAGCTGTTAGCTGTTAGCTGCCTGTCTGCAGCTCCAGCAGCTCTGGAAAGCTGTGGAGACTCGCGGCAGGTTGTGGCAGCTGCAGGAAGAGCTGCTGCTACGATTTGAGCTGCTGTCTGTCACCAGATGAGGATCAGCAGGTAAAGAATAAAGTCCGGTTTTACTTTTACACCCTTAGAAGCACAAATCCGTCCCATTGCAGGAACATTTCATCAGAAACTCTGTGAAAGAACAGATGTCTGAAACTAGCAGATCTACACTAGATAAGTTCACATCCCTTCATATGCGTTGGTGGACGTGGTTTTCACCAATATGGCTCTACAGCACAAAAAACAAAACCTGGTTTTACCGTGTAGAGGGTGTATGAGTTACTTCTGACCCACAAAATCCTGTTTTGCAAAAATATGAAAAAATGACTAATTTGATCAACAGTATGGTGGTTTCCATCACAATTAAGTAAGACTGTGTTGTTTACAGCTCAAAAAACCACATTTTAGGTGCACTACAGCTACAGAGTTCTATGTGATTTATGATCTTTCTTTAATGAATTCATCCTCTGAAAAAGGATGAATTATGGATTCCTTTAGGCCCTGCATTGGGAACTTTTCTCCTGAGAGTAAATGCTATATTATTGGGGTCACTGGTACAGATTCAGCTGTTGAACATTTTTCTGGTGCAGTTGTAAAACAGCGGTCTACCGCTGCACTGTTAATCCTTGTTGGTATCTTTACTAACTGGGTAAGGTTACATACAGACGCCACATCACCAAGTTTCTTTTTCAGTATACAATCATCTGCAAGCCAGTCTATGTTAAAATGTTCAGGTGTGCAAGTCTTAAACCCCTTTTTGGTCATTTGAGCGTCATGACAAATAGAAAACATTAGAAACAAATGGAGCTAGTACCATAGCCAGCGTGTGCTAGGAGCTTCCTCATTACAAAAACTAGTTTAGCTCCTCCAACCTCCTGATGCATCATCCTTTAGCATGTTCTGGATTTCTACTTCATTATTGGCTATTTTCATTTAATTAATATGACTTAATGTAGTTCTAATGCAGAATATTAAACTATGTGCTGAAAATGGCCTTCTGACCCTTTAGGATCACATTTATAGCTAATACGGCACATACATAGTTTTCAGAAGGATAAAGCCTACTGGACATGGAAAAGAAAATAGAAACACCACTTTAACACAATCATTTTCATCCATGAGCTTTAGTGGAACATATCAGATTTCTTGCCTAAGAATTCTAAAACATTGTTTGCTTTACACTTAAACTGACCTAGACAGCTTTATTCTGATATTATCTAAGTTGTGTTTTTTTTCAGCCTCCGGGTAGTCATCATGAGGACAGAAAAAGCTGTTCTGAGCTAAACTAGCTTCTGGTTTATCTGGACTATTTACCACTGTCTTGGTCTCTTCTTTACTCTTCCCCCTTTTTTTCTTTTTTATAAACCTGCTCTCTCCGGTTTGATGCACTGCTACTCGCAGCAAGACCCAGAGGTGGAGGTGGAGCCCCTTTAGGGAGTTTTGTAGTGGTAGGCCACTGTCGTTGCAACAGCTCCACAGTCACTCCTATCTTGAAGTGGGTTGGCTGTCGGAGGCTCTCTGTTGTGACGCCTCTGAGTGTTTGATTCTTGGTCCAATTACAACATCACTCATTCTTGAGTCCAATATGTGGCTCTCTAAAGAGTTAATTCTGTTCTCCTCACTCATTCTTCTTCTTGATTTCACTTATTTCCTTCATGAGGTTCATAAAGGTGCTCATTTGATTTGTCATACTGGTAATTTCTTGAGACATACTAACTGCATTCTTCAAGTTTTCTATGCTCTGAGGACACAGGGGCTCCTGGTAATGGTTGTCTCTATTAATACCTCGTAGTTGCTGCTGCTGTTGAGGCTAGATGGTGGCCGATACTGCTGAGGCCTGGAGGTGGTAGCTGCTGCTAAGGCCTGGTGGTGGCTGCTGCTGAGACCTGGAGGTGGCTGCTGAGACCTGGAGGTGGCTGCTGAGGCCTGGTGGTAGCTGCTGTTGAGGCCTGGTGGTAGCTGCTGTTGAGGCCTGGTGGTAGCTGCTGCTGAGGCCCGGAGGTGGCTGCTGAGGCCTGGTGGTAGCTGCTGTTGAGGCCTGGTGGTAGCTGCTGTTGAGGCCTGGTGGTAGCTGCTGTTGAGGCCTGGTGGTAGCTGCTGTTGAGGCCTGGTGGTAGCTGCTGCTGAGGCCCGGAGGTGGCTGCTGAGGCCTGGTGGTAGCTGCTGCTGAGGCCTGGTGGCTGCTGCTGAGGTCTGGTGGTAGCTGCTGCTGAGGCCTGATGGTGGCTGCTGCTGAGGCCTGGTGGCTGCTGCTGAGGCCTGGTGGTGGCTGCTGAGGCCTGGTGGTAGCTGCTGTTGAGGCCTGGTGGCTGCTGCTGAGGCCTGGTGGTAGCTGCTGCTGAGGCCTGGTGGTAGCTGCTGCTGAGGCCTGGTGGCTGCTGCTGCTGAGGTCTAGTGGTGGCTGCTGCTGAGGCCTGGTGGTAGCTGCTGCTGAGGCCTGGTGGCTGCTGCTGCTGAGGTCTGGAGGTGGCTGCTGAGGCCTGGTGGTAGCTGCTGTTGAGGCCTGGTGGTAGCTGCTGTTGAGGCCTGGTGGTAGCTGCTGCTGAGGCCTGGAGGTGGCTGCTGAGGCCTGGTGGTGGCTGCTGCTGAGGCCTGGTGGCTGCTGCTGAGGCCTGGTGGTAGCTGCTGCTGAGGCCTGGTGGTGGCTGCTGCTGAGGCCTGGTGGCTGCTGCTGAGGCCTGGTGGTGGCTGCTGCTGAGGCCTGGTGGTGGCTGCTGCTGAGGCCTGGTGGCTGCTGCTGAGGCCTGGTGGCTGCTGCTGCTGAGGTCTGGTGGTGGCTGCTGCTGAGGCCTGGTGGTAGCTGCTGCTTAGATAAAAGCAGGAAGTGGTCTGAAAAATACATCAGGGTGAACTCAGGGGAGGGGATGGAGGCAGATACTGTGCAGCATGGGTGGACTGTTGTTTTGTGCTCTTTGTCTTCCTGCTGCATCTTTATCTGCCTCATTTCACATTCAGCACCTCTTCGTACCTGGAAATAAATCTGTTTGCTTTGTTCTGCATATAAAGAGAGGATACATCTGCAGATCTGCAGTCTAATTTTCACACATTTCGCCCGCTGGCTGTATATAACGGATAACCATCATGAATATGATTATTACCAGCCATCTCGGATGGATTCATTCATAACGGCTAACAGCTCAACTACACAAATACAAACACAGAAATACAAAGACGTCTCTCCAAACGTCCCACCATCAGGTAGGATGTCAGTACTTCAGGTAATAAAGCAACAATGAAATCTGACTGAGATGAGAACAGGAGCAACATTCAGATGCAAAAGGGAGGAAAATCTTTCTTTCATGAAGACGTCATCTTTTCAGTCATAAATGGCCACGAGGAGCATTTCTGTCTCTGCTGTAATAACATACCTCAGTCTAAGCATGCTGTGTCTTTATTGGTCCATTTGATATAATATGACACCTGAGGAAGCACCCAGATTTCATCAGAGAGCACAGAAATGAAATCAGAGGCCACATATTGATTCTTGTCCTGATTGATGTGGTTATTGTAGCCGAGCTCCGACCTCAGGACATGTAGCCATAAATAACGTCTGTTTAAAATGAAGCTGGACGCGCTCTTGTCTTCAAATGAATATGTGGTCCAACTGGAGATGAGTTGGAAAATTAAAATGACACTAAAACAGTTTAAAATGAGACACGAAGCTGAAACTGATCAGGCTAATTCTCTTAGAATGCAATAACCATCTCTAACTGTCAGAGTCATGGAGCTTTATGTGACCTGCAGTTTCATGAGGGAGAAAATCTGTTAGCGATGCAACAAAGACAGCAGCATAAACACACACAGATCACAAGACACGACCAATACGCCAAAACTGCAGCGCCAAGGGCCCTTTTATATCATTTAAACTTATTTAGAGAATCCTGAAACTGAATCTCTTTTTATCTAAAGAACAATAGTTGGATAAAAACAGATGTACTGTTTGCTATGGCGATTCCCGCCTTCTTCAGGGTGGAGGGTGGAGGGCAGCACACAGCAGCAGACGGACGGAGACGAGGAACCGAGCCTCCAACAAATCAGACGTCGGATTGAAATAATTGTTGAACTGTGAGCAGCATCTTCTGATGAACTCACAGATCACTGAGTTCCTTCAAATCAGATGGGAGGAAGTAATCAGATTACTGTAATAATCTGATCTGATGCATCTACTATCTACTATGATATTCGATACTTGTCTACATTTAACAGTCAATTACCTGATTTGTTTTTGAGGATGTACCTGCGTGGTGAAATCCGAGCCTGTTATTTTCAAAACATCCAGCCTTTGTTGAACTTGGAGTGTGTCTCAAGCCGCGCACTTACATGAGTGCACTGGAAGGTAGTGTGTAGGTAGTGTGTAGGTAGTGTGTAGTGCGCACTAAGCTCTACCTTCTGTAGTGACACTATCGTGGGTAAGTGCTGAACCAAATTGAGCTCTAACTTTTTTAACTTACCGGTAGTGACGTACCAGCTTTTGACGGTGATTCTTCTGCTGCCTTAATTTACAGAATGAATTTCCAACTCTTAATTTTACTTTGTTTACTCCTTATTTAACCCCACCTGTAAACGTTGTTGCATCCAGTGCAGGATCCTCCTTGGGCTGCACATGAATTAGAACGTATGCTTATTTATTTTAAGGTCTATGACCTCCTACATGCTGCCTAATAGCAGCGCCGCTCCGTTAATATACTTTTTTTAGGACAATCCGTCCAAGTTCTTCCAAAATCCAAAATCACGTTAACTTACGTGTTTGCATGTCATCATACTTTTATGCTATTAAATGCCTTTTAAAAGGCCTCATTAGTGAAACAAAGAACCGTGGCCTCCACTGTATTAATCTATCTCAGTAGATAACAATAGAAACCATCAGCACACATTCATGTGTCTTTGCGTGTCTCCCCCATACCTGTTAGTATAAAGTACAATTTAAAACGCTAATAAGCAAAGATATCTTAACTGGATTAAAGTACTTTACATTATACATGTGTTTTATTGGTGTTTACACTGATACGTTCACGTCTGCAACAGGAAACCGATTTTACTAGAAATCATCATTTAAAATATGAAATGCAGTAATGAAGACGCTAAAACAGGGATGCAGAAAACATTTTATTTAAACTTTTTATTAAAACATTTCTCTCTTGCCACCTCCTCTTCTCCACAGCAGCGTCCTAGCCTGCAGGTGGTAAATGCCTCAGTGCCACTGCTGGCTCGGTGGTTCGATGCCACAGTGACCTACGGTGAACACAGAATGGCAGTTTATATAAAAGCAAACATTATTATATACTTTATGGGTACTTTGCAGACGCTTATCTAAAGTGATGTACAATCAGCTACGGCTTAGTCAGCGTTACCATGGAAACGGGCCGGTTCTCTAACCAGCGGTGTTTCCTAACCAGTTTTCAGATAAAGGACCATTTCGTTTACGCCAGAGACCCCGCAGTGCTTCATCTGGAGGTTCAGCAATCATGAATAAACATACGGAACCTATAGCATTAATCATTTTTAACACTTATAGCCCATCAACATCCGCGAAATCGGCTATAAAACTGCTAACATTTACGTTGCTAACTCTACTGCAGCCTCCAACAAATGATCAGATCCATAACTGTCATCAGGGATAGAAGAGAGAAGAAGCATGCTGCAGTTTATATTAGAATTATGATCAAATATCTTCATACTTACAACAGTAGAAAACAGCCTCCACCTGCATCGGTACCGCTGAGTCGGTGTCTTAGTGTTAGCTGCTAATGTGGGAGCCCGCGGTCTTACAATAGCTGCTAGTGGGAGGTAATAATCCGCTAAATAGTTAAAAGGTGAATGTTTTACCTCAGTGGTTACGTTAGCCCCCCTTTCATCCAAAATATTAACGTCAACCCTCCAATTCCACTACCACGTCCACCATATAACATACAAAGACATTCGCTGAGAAATAGTCTTTAGTTCATTACCAGTGACATATTAAATATCTGAATTTCGCATTATCTCATGTCAGAAGCTGACTTTAGTTGGAACTGACACAGCTTTTTGGAACTTTTCCCACATCACACTTTTCCATGTTAACCATGCCCACCTCAAATGTCCAACCAATCACACAATACTTCTCTGAGCCTCCTGAGAGGAAAGTTCTGCCCAGCTGATGTTGTAGCCAAAACAAAGGCTAGAACCAAGGCTTTAAGAGGCTTGTTTTCAACGTCACTTCTGGCATTTTTTTAGGTGTTCACACCATGAACTCATCGTCATTCTGACTCTTAATGATTCGTACTTCTACGAAGGAGCTGTCCTGAAGCATCAGTGACAGCAGATAACCCAGACTGATCATGGAGGACGTTATTGATCATAATCACAGAGCTTTATCTTGTTTATTCAAAAAAACTTTCCCCCCATGTATGCACAGCGCCTCCATAATTCCTGATCAAGCTGCAGATTTTAATCCATTTTTCAGAGCTGGGACAAATTATGCAGCAGATTATTTTCTATAAAAAGTGAGCTTATGTCTGCTCCTTTACAGGCTGCCGTCATGGTTTAGACATCCTGTGCAGCAAACCTTCATTTAACCAGATTTTATCTGCAGCAATCCAACAGTTTTATATTGGATTCAGGGATGTACCAATGTAATTACATCTGATTCAAATCAATTCATCGTCTCATCCCTACAGAGACACTTTGTGCTCAATAAAAACATGTTTGATGAATCTGCATTGAATTATCCCGGTTCTCTTGAGTTTTCCAGATGTTGACTTCATCTGTATTCATAAGCTCAGAATAATCTCTGGAATAAATAAAATGTTGAACATTTTCCTCAGATTTACAGCTTCATCATCTCAGAAGTGGATCGAACACGACTGTAAATCAGCTTCAAAGACACAAACAGGTGTGGCTTCCCACCACCTGCAGCCATGGAGCTCCGCCCACTGCAGGTCACAACCCCGATTCAGAAGCGTCTGCTCTCCCAAATCACATCAGGGGAGCAGAGCGAAGTCCCACAGCAATAACATCACATCAGGAGCCTCAGCAGAGAGCAATCAATTAACAGCAAGCAGTGTGCGGCTGCTAATGCATCCATCTTCCCTGCTACCTGCTGTTCCCTCCATCCTGTCAGCCGCTGCCACGCTTCTGTATGAATACTGCATCAGCAGCATCCAGCCCGCGCCATCCCGGCTGACGACAGTAAGCGGCTCTGACAGTTTCATCAAATATTTAGTTGTAGAGGCAGTCGTGGGAGAGCAGAGTGCACGTGGTTATAAGAGGACTAAGGAAGCACGATGTGGTGAATTTTATCATTTAAACGTGGAAATTAGAAAAATCTGATCATGTGTTGGTGTGTGCAGAGTAACATACTCCAGGGAAAGCTTCTTATATGAAATGTTTGCATGTACAAAAACTATTCACAAAAAGTTAGAAAATTTTATCAACCCATTTTTTTTATTCCGAGTAGAAGATCAACAACAGATCAGAGGATGAAACTGAGACATTTCACGATGGGATGTAAAATATGAGCTGATGGTGAATCTGATGCAGTAACAAGTTTGATGTTCAGCACGGTGGAAAAAGTAGTTCCAGGGTGATGTTCAGCATGGTGGAAAAAGTAGTTCCAGGGTGATGTTCAGCATGGTGGAAAAAGTAGTTCCAGGGTGATGTTCAGCATGGTGTAAAATGTAGTTTCAGGGTGATGTTCGGCACAGTGGAAAAAGTAGTTCCAGGGTGATGTTCAGCATGGTGGAAAAAGTAGTTCCAGGGTGATGTTCAGCATGGTGGAAAAAGTAGTTCCAGGGTGATGTTCAGCATGGTGTAAAAAGTACTTCCAGGGTGATGTTCAGCACAGTGGAAAAAGTAGTTCCAGGGTGATGTTCAGCACGGTGGAAAAAGTAGTTCCAGGGTGATGTTCGGCACGGTGTAAAAAGTAGTTCCAGGGTGATGTTCGGCACGGTGGAAAAAGTACTTCCAGGGTGATGTTCAGCACAGTGGAAAAAGTAGTTCCAGGGTGATGTTTAGCACAGTGGAAAAAGTAGTTCCAGGGTGATGTTCGGCATGGTGTAAAAAGTAGTTCCAGGGTGATGTTCGGCACGGTGGAAAAAGTACTTCCAGGGTGATGTTCGGCATGGTGTAAAAAGTAGTTCCAGGGTGGTGTTCAGCATGGTGTAAAAAGTAGTTCCAGGGTGATGTTCAGCATGGTGTAAAAAGTAGTTCCAGGGTGGTGTTTGGCGGAAAACCACATTATAATATTTTAAATATATCACATGGTAATAAATGGTAGGTGTCCCTCCCCAAAAAATGTTAATTTTTTTTTTTACGTTTTGTTAAAGGGCCAAATAAAGACCTCATATTTTAAAAATTTGACTTTTCTTACCATTTTTCATGGGTCGGGTCTTAGCGGGTTAAAACAGTCAAACCAAACGGACTCTCAGGTTGTGGAAGAGTTCCTGTTGGAGATCAGACATATTTTGTTGTGCATGTATTTGATGTTAGTTGAAGATCAGGAAAGCATCTTGGATGATTCTGAAGCTGATTTGCAGATAGAACAGAGGGTGAGGGCACAGTATCATCAGCATACAGGATGTGAGCATTAGCTACAGCATGGCTTATAATGTTAAATAATGCTGGCCCAAGTACAGAGCCTTGAGGAACACCTTAATGAGGCGATGACAGATCTGAGAGAAGACCTCCAACCTCACTGACGGCATACATCCAGAATAAAAGCTGCTAAACCAAGCTAACACAGCTCTCTGAGATCAGTGCATCGTAACCTTTCCAAGAGAATGGGATTATTTACAACACTGGATCCCAACTTGGGGGTTGAGGTGCATTTGCTTAAGTTTTTTTTTTTCTTAATCATTTGGGTTTTGTTCACAGAACTAAATGTCACAGTGCAGATGATTCAATCATATTTTGGAAGAAAAAAAAATAAGGCCATACTTTGGTAATTATCTTAACTTTGGTTTTATCAAAGAAATGGAGTTTGCCAGAATCAGATCAGATCAGATCAGAAATACTTTATTAATCCCTTGCAGGGAAATTCATGCGTCATTTATGGTGAGAAGCAGCTAATGAAAGCATAAAATCAAGCATGGTTTCAAGACGGGGCAGGCAGGGAGTTCCACAGCTCGTTGGTGGTTGCATGAAGGGGGTCCTCAAGCAAAACATGTTGGGAACCACTAATCTACAGAATCAGAAGACTTAACTAGTGCAGCGATAACAGACTACAGGTCATTTCTAGCATTGGTTGAGATGGTTCTGAGGATGTGAACAAGCAACCCTTCAAATAAACAAAAAATGTGCAAAGCAGCCCTAATAAACATGTATCTTAATTAAAATTCAGTAAATCCTCAGCCAAAGTTTGACTCTGATCCTGAATATTTTCCATATTATCTAGTTTTTATTTAAAGTGTCAATATAGTAAATCACACCATACATCCTCCATTATTATTTAACTGGACTTTATTCTGGGTTGAAGCAACTTGAGGTGATACATGTTGTGAACTGGGCCTTTAGAAAGAACAGAAAGTACATTTCTGTGTTTAGATCTGGGTTAAGTCTGAGACTCTTCAGCATAATCTGAGCTGTCTGACCTTTCATGGCATTAACAGGATCCATAAATCTTCATTTCTCTTCTGTCTCATTTTATTCTAAATGTTAAAGCTGTTTAATTCAATGTGCAGCAGAATGATGAATATAAATGCTATAAATACATCTTCTTTTAAATATAACTTATTTCCTGCATGTGTTTGGTGGACATTCAGCCTTTCTCTGAGACGAACTCTCACCCCAGCATGAAGCTGAACTCTTCAGGGACATCATTAGTCCTGCTCCTCACCTTTTAAAAACAGCAATTATTCCTCCAGCTCTTTCTGCACCAAGTGTCTCCTTTAGAAAAATATCTGAATCTGTGTGAAACGGAGAACATGGACTCAGAGCTGCAGATCTATTGATTTCTACCAGACGCTTCACAGCTTTGGCTGCTTTGATACTGAGGACTGAAAGTTGGATGCTATCCGCTAACGTGCTGTTTGATGATGCTGCAGGTTACACTCTGGGTTTAAATGTGTTGAAGGTTTTCTTATAATCTGGCAGTTACTTTATGCTTCACTCAGTGGGAGATTTTGTCCAAGCAGCAGGACCACATGTGTCATGCATTTTAGTGAAGGGAAGTTCAGCTCTTTCCATAGATCTGGCTCTTTGAACTCAGCTCTCTTAGACGAGCCGGCTCTATCGGCTCTCAAATGGCTCTTCATTTAGTGTCACTCTGAGCTTCTATGTTAGTCTAATTTAGAAATGATGAGTGGTTTGTTTGTTGGTAAACAGCTTATTTATTTTTTATCATAAGAGTCTTACTTTTGTGCATTTCTTCATTATACACATAGTTATATTTAATATTTTAATAAAACCTTTAAAGAACAACTGAACACAGAACCGCACCAAGCAAATCAAGTAAATAAAGACCAAAGTCTGAAGATTATGACATTTTAAATTCACTCATTTCTATTTTCTACTGACACACTTGTAATGTAAATCAGGCTTCCAACTCTCTCTATGTACCTGGTCTGTACCACCACTTGCTGTCTTAACGGCCTGCCAACCGGGTTTTTAAGAATGTTTCAGGATGCATGGCCTTAGATATCTTCCAGGTTATAAATACGTCTCTGCTTTCAGGCGTCTTCCTTTAGACCCTAAAAACATCCGTCATCAAGCCACTACTGAAAAAGAAAAACCTGGACTCGTCCCTCATGAGCAGCTACAGGCCGATATCAAGTCTCCCCTTTCTTAGTCAGGTTCTAGAAAAAGCTGTTTTCCAGCAGCTACACAACTTCCTGACACTAAATACCTGTTCTGATGTCGACCAGTCAGGTTTTCAGCCACACCACAGCACTGAGATGCTCTAGTTCAGGTCTTTAATGACATCCACCTGAGCACAGATAGCGGGAACATTTCAGTCCTGGTACTGCTGGATCTCAGTCGACCGGCTGGAAAGCTGGGTCGGACTTTCTGGCTCTGCAGTTAACTGGTTTGAGTCCTATTTAAAACACAGGGACTACTTTGTGACTTTAAGTAAATATAAATCTGAGCGAACCTAAATAACCTGTGGAGTTCCCCAAGGCTCCATCCTGGAGCCACTGCTGTTCAACATCTACATGCTGCCACTCGCTCACATTATGTAAACAACTAAACATGTTACCACAGTTATGCTGATGACACACACATCTACATAACCATCTCACCAGGAGACTACAGTCCGATCCAGACTCTGATCACCTGCATGGATCAGATTAAAGATCAGATGGGTCAGAACTTCTTTCAGTTAAATGAAGACTAAACTGAAATAACAGTTTTTGGAGCCAAAGGAAGAAAAATTAAAAGTTAGTTCTCAGCTTCAAACAGCAAAGTTCAAAACTACCAACCAAGCCAGAAACCTGGGAGTAGTCCTGGACTCAGACCTGGGAGTGGTCCTGGACTCAGACCTGGGAGTAGTCCTGGACTCAGACCTGGGAGTAGTCCTAGACTAAGACCTGGATTTTAGCAGTTATATTGAGACAGCTGTGAAGTCGGCCTGTTATCACTTAAAGAACATCTGGAGGATTTAAGGTCTGATGACTCAGCACGATCTTTAGTAGACTGGACTACTGTAATGCTGTCCTCACAGGTCTCCCTAAAAAGTCCATCAGACACCTGCAGTTAGTCCAAAACGCTGCTGCTCCAGTCCTCGCTAAGACCAGGAAAGTAGATCCTAGAACTCCAGTCCTCACTAAGACCAGGAAAGTAGATCCTAGAAGTCCAGTCCTCACTAAGACCAGGAATGTAGATCCCAGAACTCCAGTCCTCACTAAGACCAAGACAGTAGATCCTAGAACTCCAGTCCTCACTAAGACCAGGAAAGTCGATTTTAGAAGTCCAGTCCTCACTAAGGCCAGGAAAGTGGATCCAAGACATCAAGTCCTCACTAAGGCCATGAAAGCAGATCTTAGAACTCCAGTCCTCGCTAAGACCAGGAACGTAGATCCTAGAACTCCAGTCCTCACTTAGACCAGGAAAGTAGATCTAGAACTCCAGTCCTCGCTAAGACCAGGAACATAGGTCCTAGAACTCCAGTCCTTGCTAAGACCAGGAAAGTAGATCATGGCACTCCAGTCCTCGCTAAGACCAGGAAAGTAGATCTAGAACTCCAGTCCTCGCTAAGATCAGGAACGTAGATCCTAGAACTCCAGTCCTCACTTAGACCAGGAAAGTAGATCTAGAACTCCAGTCCTTGCTAAGACCAGGAACATAGGTCCTAGAACTCCAGTCCTTCCTAAGACCAGGAAAGTAGATCATAGCACTCCAGTCCTCGCTAAGACCAGGAAAGTAGATCTAGAACTCCAGTCCTCGCTAAGGCCAGGAACGTAGATCCTAGAACTCCAGTCCTCACTAAGACCAGGAAAGTAGATCTAGAACTCCAGTCCTCACTAAGACCAGGAAAGTAGATCCTAGAACTCGAGTCCTCACTAAGACCATCAAAGTAGACCCTAGAACTCCAGTCCTCGCTAAGACCAGGAAAGTAAATCCTAGAACTCCAGTCCTCACCAAGACCAGGAAAGTAGATCCTAGAACTCCAGTCCTCACTAAGACCAGGAAAGTCGACCCTAGAACTCCAGTCCTCGCTAAGACCAGGAACATAGGTCCTAGAACTCCAGTCCTTGCTAAGACCAGGAAAGTAGATCATAGAACTCCAGTTCTCGCTAAGACCAGGAAAGTAAATCTTAGAACTCCAGTCCTCACTAAGACTAGGAACGTAGATCCTAGAACTCCAGTCCTCGCTAAGAACAGGAAAGTAGATCCTAGAACTCCAGTCCTCACTAAGACCAGGAAAGTAGACCCTAGAACTCCAGTCCTTGCTAAGACCAGGAAAGTAAATCCTAGAACTCCAGTCCTCACTAAGACCAGGAAAGTAGATCCCAGAACTCCAGTCCTCACTAAGACCATCAAAGTAGACCCTAGAACTCCAGTCCTCACTAAGACCAGGAAAGTAGATCCTAGAACTCCAGTCCTCACTAAGACCAGGAAAGTAGATCCCAGAACTCCAGTCCTCACTAAGACCACCAAAGTAAACCCTAGAACTCCAGTCCTCACTAAAACTAGGAGAGTAGATCATAGAACTCCAGTCCTCATTAAGACCAGGAAAGTAAATCCTAGAACTCCAGTCCTCCCTAAGACCAGGAAAGTAAATCATGGAACTCCAGTCCTCACTATGACCTGGAAAGTAGATTCTAGAATTCCAGTCCTCACTAAGACCAGGAAAGTACATCATAGAACTCCAGTTCTCGCTAAGACCAGGAAAGTAAATCATGGAACTCCAGTCCTCACTAAGACTAGGAACGTAGATCCTAGAACTCCAGTCCTCACTAAGACCAGGAAAGTAAATCCTAGAACTCCAGTCCTCACTATGACCTGGAAAGTAGATTCTAGAATTCCAGTCCTCACTAAGACCAGGAAAGTAAATCCTAGAACTCCAGTTCTCACTAAGACCAGGAAAGTAGACCCTAGAACTCCAGTCCTTGCTAAGACCAGGAAAGTAAATCCTAGAACTCCAGTCCTCACTAAGACCAGGAAAGTAGATCCCAGAACTCCAGTCCTCACTAGGACCATCAAAGCAGACCCTAGAACTCCAGTCCTCACTAAGACCAGGAAAGTAGATCCTAGAACTCCAGTTCTCACTAAGACCAGGAAAGTAAATCCTAGAACTCCAGTCCTCACTATGACCTGGAAAGTAGATTCTAGAATTCCAGTCCTTACTAAGACCAGGAGAGTAGATCATAGAACTCCAGTTCTCGCTAAGACCAGGATAGTAAATCATGGAACTCCAGTCCTCGCTAAGACCAGGAAAGTAGATCCTAGAACTCCAGTCCTAACTATGATCTGGAAAGTAGATTCTAGAATTCCAGTCCTCACTAAGACTAGGAACGTAGATCCTAGAACTCCAGTCCTTGCTAAGACCAGGAAAGTAGATCCTAGAACTCCAGTCCTCACTAAGACCAGGAAAGTAAATCCTAGAATTCCAGTCCTCACTAAGACCAGGAAAGTGGATTCTAGAACTCCAGTCCTTGCTAAGACCAGGAAAGTAAATCCTAGAACTCCAGTCCTCACTAAGACCAGGAAAGTAGATTTTAGAACTTCATTCCTCGCTACAACCAGGAACGTAGATCCTAGAACTCCAGTCCTCACTAAGACCAGGAAAGTAGATCCTAGAACTCCAGTCCTTGCTAAGACCAGGAAAGTAAATCCTAGAACTCCAGTCCTCACTAAGACCAGGAAAGTAGATTTTAGAACTTCATTCCTCGCTACAACCAGGAACGTAGATCCTAGAACTCCAGTCCTCACTAAGACCAGGAAAGTAGATCCTAGAACTCCAGTCCTTGCTAAGACCAGGGACATAAATCCTAGAACTCCAGTCCTCGCTGAGACCAGGAACATAGATCCTAGAACTCCAGTCCTCGCCAAGACCAGGAAAGTAGATCATAGAACTCCAGTCCTCCCTAAAACTAGGAAAGTAGATCCTAGAACTCCAGTCCTCGTTAAGATCAGAAAAGTAGATCCTAGAACTCCAATCCTCACTAAGACAAGAAAAGTAGATCCTAGAACTCCAGTCCTAACTAAGACCAGGGACGTAGATCCTAGAACTCCAGTCCTCACTAAGACCACGGACGTAGATCCTAGAACTCCAGTCCTCAGATCTTTACACTGGCTTCCTGCTATTAGTTTACAAAGACCTGAATGGTTTAGGACCAGAATCCATTCAGGATCTTCTGGTTTGTTATGAGCCAACAAGATCCCTCAGGTCATCAGGGTCCTCACATGTGGAACAAACTCCCAGAAAACTGCAGGTCTGCTGACTCAGCAATTACACATCAGGGTTAAAAACTTTTCTATTTGCTGCCATTTGTCAGAACAGCTGGTATTTCCCCACACTGGTGCTTAATTTCTGTTTATTTTTTTATCTATTTTATTTTAACTTTTTTTTCTTTCTGTTTTAATTGAATTTATTTCTTTTCAAGTGTTTTTAATGAACTTACTGTGCCTTGAAGCACAATAATTATTGCTTCTTGCTCCCCGCTGTGACGCTTTTAATATTTTATGTAAAGTATTTTGAATTGTCTTTTACATGAAATGTGCTGTATAAATCAACTTGCCTTGTCTACCAGTCTGCCCATTCTCCTCTGACCTCTGACATAACCAGACATCCTGGTCCAGACAACTGCTGCTCTGGATATGTTCCCTTCTTCAGACCATTCTCTAGAAACCCTGGAGATGGTTGTGGGCGAAAATCCCAGTAAATACTCAGACCAGCAACCATGCCACGTTCAAAGATACGTAAATCCCCTTTCATCCTAATTCTGATGCTCAGGTTGAACTTCAAAAAGTCGTCTTTGCCATGTCTACGTGACTAAATGCTGCCCTGTCATTGGCTGGTTGCAGGAAGTTGAACAAGTGGAGCTGATGAAAAGGATGGTGTTTCCCCTCTTAATGGCTTGAAGCAGAACTTTTTTTCTTGTCATCCATTTCAGAAATTTGCTTCAGATTAATTTTCCATCTACACGGAAACACAGCGGGGTGTGCGTACTTAATTCTGGTTGAGCATTTGGCTTTCGGCTAAATCCTCACTCTACCCTGATGTTATGCAATCTGTAATAAATTAAGTCATTTTCTGTTAATAATTTAACCCTTGAGACTCTGCTATATGTCCGGCGCCCCTGAGGGCTATCACTCAATCCATCACCAGTGTCTCAGGAGCAGTGGTGTGTATACCTGTGGGGTAAATGTGATGGATATTTTACCCTTTAGATAATCTACAGAAGTTTTCCAGCATTTCTATCCCGTCCAGGAGGTTTACAATCCAGCCACTAAATGTAGTTTTATTCAGAGACTCTATCTGGTAAATCCACCATGATCCATGATAACAGCATTATTTATCACATTTCACCATAAAAACATCACCATCACTACTATGTTGCTAAGAGACCTCTATTTAGACCTGGACATGATGATGAAGCCACTTCCTGTCAGACTTTCCACCAATCAGAGAGCTTAGATTGACGGTAACGTCCAATCAGGAGCAGCCAAAGATCAACCAGTGAGCAGAAAGTTCTATGTGTGTGTGAAAAGAAGAAAAATAATGCTCCTCTATGGCTGGAATAAAGCCAAGAAGACGTTTCTGATGCACGGTGGCGCCACAAAGCAGCTGAGCTGGAGTTGGTTTAGTGAGGATAGCAGGTAAATAGTAGCAGGAATAACTGGAAATGAGGAAAAAGTGGAAACATGGAAATAGTTTCTGTTGTGTGTTTGTTTCAATAACAATATTTTTTCTCCTGAAAGCCAAGACTTGAGAGAACGATGAGATGAGAAAAGGTTTGGTCACTGTTGATCTGTGTGTTATTTCTACAAAGTTCTGTTAGTAATAAATTCTGTTTTCTTCTTCTGGTCGACCTTTATGCTGCTAAATCTATTCATACATTCATTTTACATCATTTTACCTCCCAGTCTGACAGCTGCTACACACTGGTTTATACTGGGATTAAAAGCTGCTACAGACTGGTTTATACTGGGATTAAAAGCTGCTACACACTGGTTTATACTGGGATTAAAAGCTGTTACAGACTGGTTTATACTGGGATTAAAAGCTGCTACAGACTGGTTTATACTGGGATTAAAAGCTGCTACACACTGGTTTATACTGGGATTGCTACAGACTGGTTTATACTGGGATTAAAAGCTGCTACAGACTGGTTTATACTGGGATTAAAAGCTGCTACACACTGGTTTATACTGGGATTAAAAGCTGCTACACACTGGTTTATACTGGGATTAAAAGCTGCTACAGACTGGTTTATACTGGGATTAAAAGCTGCTACAGACTGGTTTATACTGGGATTAAAAGCTGTTACAGACTGGTTTACAGTGTGATTAAAAGCTGCTACAGACTGGTTTATACTGGGATTAAAAGCTGCTACAGACTGGTTTATACTGGGATTAAAAGCTGCTACAGACTGGTTTATACTGGGATTAAAAGCTGCTACACACTGGTTTATACTGGGATTAAAAGCTGCTACAGACTGGTTTATACTGGGATTAAAAGCTGCTACAGACTGGTTTATACTGGGATTAAAAACTGCTACAGACTGGTTTACACTGGGATTAAAAGCTGCTACAGACTGGTTTATACTGGGATTAAAAGCTGCTACAGACTGGTTTATACTGGGATTAAAAGCTGTTACAGACTGGTTTATACTGGGATTAAAAGCTGCTACAGACTGGTTTATACTGGGATTAAAAGCTGCTACACACTGGTTTATACTGGGATTAAAAACTGCTACAGACTGGTTTATACTGGGATTAAAAGCTGCTACAGACTGGTTTATACTGGGATTAAAAGCTGCTACATACTGGTTTATACTGGGATTAAAAGCTGCTACACACTGGGTTATACTGGGATTAAAAGCTGCTACAGACTGGTTTATACTGGGATTAAAAGCTGTTACAGACTGGTTTATACTGAGATTAAAAGCTGCTACACATTGGTTTATACTGGGATTAAAAGCTGTTACAGACTGGTTTATACTGGGATTAAAAGCTGCTACATACTGGTTTCATACTGGGATTAAAAGCTGCTACACACTGGGTTATACTGGGATTAAAAGCTGCTACAGACTGGTTTATACTGGGATTAAAAGCTGTTACAGACTGGTTTATACTGAGATTAAAAGCTGCTACAGACTGGTTTATTCTGGGATTAAAAGCTGTTACAGACTGGTTTATACTGAGATTAAAAGCTGCTACACATTGGTTTATACTGGGATTAAAAGCTGTTACAGACTGGTTTATACTGGGATTAAAAGCTGTTACAGACTGGTTTATACTGGGATTACAAGCTGTTACAGACTGGTTTATACTGGGATTAAAAGCTGCTACAGACTGGTTTATAGTGGGATTACAAGATGTTACAGACTGGTTTATACTGGGATTAAAAGCTGCTACAGACTGGTTTATACTGGGATTAAAAGCTGCTACAGACTGGTTTATACTGGGATTAGAATCTGCTACAGACTGGTTTATACTGGGATTAAAAGCTGTTACAGACTGGTTTATACTGGGATTACAAGCTGTTACAGACTGGTTTATACTGGGATTAAAAGCTGCTACAGACTGGTTTATACTGGGATTAAAAGCTGTTACAGACTGGTTTATACTGGGATTAAAAGCTGCTACAGACTGGTTTATACTGGGATTAAAAGCTGCTACACACTGGTTTATACTGGGATTAAAAACTGCTACAGACTGGTTTATACTGGGATTAAAAGCTGCTACAGACTGGTTTATACTGGGATTAAAAGCTGCTACATACTGGTTTATACTGGGATTAAAAGCTGCTACACACTGGGTTATACTGGGATTAAAAGCTGCTACAGACTGGTTTATACTGGGATTAAAAGCTGTTACAGACTGGTTTATACTGAGATTAAAAGCTGCTACACATTGGTTTATACTGGGATTAAAAGCTGTTACAGACTGGTTTATACTGGGATTAAAAGCTGCTACATACTGGTTTATACTGGGATTAAAAGCTGCTACACACTGGGTTATACTGGGATTAAAAGCTGCTACAGACTGGTTTATACTGGGATTAAAAGCTGTTACAGACTGGTTTATACTGAGATTAAAAGCTGCTACAGACTGGTTTATTCTGGGATTAAAAGCTGTTACAGACTGGTTTATACTGAGATTAAAAGCTGCTACACATTGGTTTATACTGGGATTAAAAGCTGTTACAGACTGGTTTATACTGGGATTAAAAGCTGTTACAGACTGGTTTATACTGGGATTACAAGCTGTTACAGACTGGTTTATACTGGGATTAAAAGCTGCTACAGACTGGTTTATAGTGGGATTACAAGATGTTACAGACTGGTTTATACTGGGATTAAAAGCTGCTACAGACTGGTTTATACTGGGATTAAAAGCTGCTACAGACTGGTTTATACTGGGATTAGAATCTGCTACAGACTGGTTTATACTGGGATTAAAAGCTGTTACAGACTGGTTTATACTGGGATTACAAGCTGTTACAGACTGGTTTATACTGGGATTAAAAGCTGCTACAGACTGGTTTATACTGGGATTACAAGCTGTTACAGACTGGTTTATACTGGGATTAAAAGCTGTTAGACTGGTTTATACTGAGATTTGAATCTGCTACAGACTGGTTTATACTGGGATTAAAAGCTGCTACAGACTGGTTTATACTGGGATTAAAAGCTGCTACAGACTGGTTTATACTGGGATTAGAATCTGCTACAGACTGGTTTATACTGGGATTAAAAGCTGTTACAGACTGGTTTATACTGGGATTACAAGCTGTTACAGACTGGTTTATACTGGGATTAAAAGCTGCTACAGACTGGTTTATACTGGGATTACAAGCTGTTACAGACTGGTTTATACTGGGATTAAAAGCTGTTAGACTGGTTTATACTGAGATTTGAATCTGCTACAGACTGGTTTATACTGGGATTAAAAGCTGCTACAGACTGGTTTATACTGGGATTAGAATCTGCTACAGACTGGTTTATACTGGGATTACAAGCTGTTACAGACTGGTTTATACTGGGATTAAAAGCTGCTACAGACTGGTTTATACTGGGATTAGAATCTGCTACAGACTGGTTTATACTGGGATTAAAAGCTGTTACAGACTGGTTTATACTGGGATTACAAGCTGTTACAGACTGGTTTATACTGGGATTAAAAGCTGCTACAGACTGGTTTATACTGGGATTACAAGCTGTTACAGACTGGTTTATACTGGGATTAAAAGCTGTTAGACTGGTTTATACTGAGATTTGAATCTGCTACAGACTGGTTTATACTGGGATTAAAAGCTGCTACAGACTGGTTTATACTGGGATTAGAATCTGCTACAGACTGGTTTATACTGGGATTACAAGCTGTTACAGACTGGTTTATACTGGGATTAAAAGCTGTTAGACTGGTTTATGCTGAGATTTGAATCTGCTACAGACTGGTTTATACTGGGATTAAAAGCTGCTACAGACTGGTTTATATTGGGATTAAAAGCTGTTACAGACTGGTTTATACTGGGCTTAAAAGCTGCTACAGACTGGTTTATACTGGGATTAAAAGCTGTTACAGACTGGTTTATTCTGGGATTAAAAGCTGCTACAGACTGGTTTATACTGGGATTAAAAGCTGCTACAGACTGGTTTATTCTGGGATTAAAAGCTGTTACAGACTGGTTTATACTGGGATTAAAAGCTGCTACAGACTGGTTTATACTGGGATTAGAATCTGCTACAGACTGGTTTATACTGGGATTAAAAGCTGCTACAGACTGGTTTATACTGGGATTAAAAGCTGTTACAGACTGGTTTATACTGGGCTTAAAAGCTGCTACAGACTGTTTTATACTGGGATTAAAAGTTGTTACAGACTGGTTTATTCTGGGATTAAAAGCTGCTACAGACTGGTTTATACTGGGATTAAAAGCGGCTACAGACTGGTTTATACTGGGATTAAAAGCTGCTACAGACTGGTTTATACTGGGATTAAAAGCGGCTACAGACTGGTTTATACTGGGGTTAAAAGCTGCTACACACTGGTTTATACTGGGATTAAAAGCTGCTACAGACTGGTTTATACTAGAATTAAAAGCTGCTACAGACTGGTTTATACTGGGATTAAAAGCTGTTACAGACTGGTTTATACTGGGATTAAAAGCTGTTACAGACTGGTTTATACTGGGATTAAAAGCTGCTATACACTGGTTTATACTGGGATTAGAATCTGCTACAGACTGGTTTATACTGGGATTAGAATCTGCTACAGACTGGTTTATACTGGGATTACAAGCTGTTACAGACTGGTTTATACTGGGATTAAAAGCTGTTACAGAGTGGTTTATACTGGGATTAAAAGCTGTTACAGACTGGTTTATACTGGGATTAAAAGCTGCTACAGGCTGGTTTATACTGGGATTAAAAGCTGCTACAGACTGGTTTATACTGGGATTAAAAGCTGTTACAGACAGGTTTATACTGGGATTAAAAGCTGTTACAGACAGGTTTATACTGGGATTACAAGCTGTTACAGACTGGTTTATACTGGGATTAAAAGCTGCTACAGACTGGTTTATACTGGTATTACAAGATGTTACAGACTGGTTTATACTGAGATTTGAATCTGCTACAGACTGGTTTATACTGGGATTAAAAGCTGCTACAGACTGGTTTATACTGGGATTAAAAGCTGTTACAGACTGGTTTATACTGGGCTTAAAAGCTGCTACAGACTGGTTTATACTGGGATTAAAAACTGTTACAGACTGGTTTATTCTGGGATTAAAAGCTGCTACAGACTGGTTTATACTGGGATTAAAAGCTGCTACAGACTGGTTTATTCTGGGATTAAAAGCTGTTACAGACTGGTTTATACTGGGCTTAAAAGCTGCTACAGACTGGTTTATACTGGGATTAAAAGCTGTTACAGACTGGTTTATACTGGGATTAAAAGCTGCTACACACTGGTTTATACTGGGATTAAAAGCTGCTACAGACTGGTTTATACTAGAATTAAAAGCTGCTACAGACTGGTTTATACTGGGATTAAAAGCTGTTACAGACTGGTTTATACTGGGATTAAAAGCTGCTACACACTGGTTTATACTGGGATTAAAAGCTGCTACACACTGGTTTATACTGGGATTAAAAGCTGCTACAGACTGGTTTATACTAGAATTAAAAGCTGTTACAGACTGGTTTATACTGGGATTAAAAACTGGTTTATATAATGAAAATGAACAGGCGGAACAACAGTAGTAAAACAGGGTAAACCAGTAACGTGCTGGTGAAGATAGAAACTGGTTTCCTGATGCTGTGGTGGTTTACTCCAACCGGAGGAGATGGTGAAGATGTTTGGGACTAATTTCAGTGGAGGATGAATATCGTGTGTGAGTCCCCCGTATGAATCAGTGGATACGGTGCACAATAGATTCATTAGCGAAGCCGCCGCTCTCCATTCCTCTGACAAGACATGTCACTTTGAAACTCCTCCATCCTCCTCCACCTTCATGCAGCCACTTCTCATGTCATTCCTCTTTCTGCATCTCGCTCAGAAGACTAACAAAAAGGAGAGACGGCGGCGGTGTGTGAGGCCCAGCGTGAAGCCATGGTAATGATGCCTGCGATGAAGACGATGAGAAGGATGGCAGGATGGATGGAGGGAGGGGAGCGGAGGACGCAGCAGGAGGTGGAGGGAAGAAAGATGAGATGAAAGTGGGGCTCACTGATCGAAGAAGAGGAGGCTGCACTTAAAAAAACGCTTCTGGAAAACTGGACGTGGTGGTCGCGTCTCGTGGCTCCTGCCTCATCTGCAGCCTTCCAGCCCTGAATGATGCAATGTGCCGTCAATAAAACGTGTGTGAATTCTTTATTCTACAGAAACCAAAGAGAGTTGCACAGTAAGTTTTTACACAACTTCCTGACACCAAGCGAGCAGCCCAAAGATCCAGCTTCATCCAGCTTCTGCACAGCTGAGGAAAACCAGCCAGAGCTGACTGAAAATGGGTCACCATGAAATTTAGAGAAGCGAATGGAGATCAAACCAGGAGAAGAAAGGAGGAAATCTGTCAGTCTCCTCAAGAGAACAGAAAGCTGTGACTCTTGTCCTGCTTTAAATGATGATTTTCATGCCTTTTGTTTGGTTTTCTCGGCTGTTTCAGAGGAGCTGAATCTCTGGTTTTTAATGAGGAAACTACAGAGCTGCAGAGGAAACTCATCTTCATCACAAGCAACAACTGTAGAGATTATAGATTCTGATTCTTTACCCATTTCTTTCTGTTCTGGTGAATAAGACACGACGAGTCGCTGCCGCTCTGCAGCAGCTGCAGCGACAGCCATCTGTGAGCAGGAAAAGTGATTGCTGGGAAAATAAAACATTTAAACAATCCTCTGAAAAAAGAACATCTCCACTGGCGGATAGTTTATCACATTTATTTAGCAGCTGGGCTCATCTGAAGGACATTACAGTAGAGACGTGGTCCCTGGCTCGCCTCCGGCCCTGATCAGTGTCTCCTGGTCTTTGTTCTGTGGCTGTCGGTTCATGTTCAGAATGAAGAAACCAAACCAAAACTTTAGCTTGTAACAGAATTTTGTGCAGCAAGATTTATTTTAACCGCACTTCAAATGAAAGAAGGAACACTGGTCAGGTTTCTGTTCACCACTGAAACTAGCCGGAAGAGATCTTTGGAATAGAAAAAAAGTAGACATGAATTATTATGAAGAAGAGGATGAAAAAGAGGAAAAAGAAGAGAAAGATGATGAAGAAGAGGAGGAAGAGAAAGAAGAGAAGATCTAACAGGAAACAAACAACAGTGGTGGACATCCACATAGTAACATGGAGAGAGGTCTTCTTCAGAAATTCATTTCCTTTCATCTTATCTCAAATATTAGATAATCTCTGGGAATATCTGGGATATTAGATCATATCTGGGATATTAGATCATAACTGGGATATTAGATCATATCTGGGATATTAGAGCATATCTGGGATATTAGATCATATCTGGGATATTAGATCATAACTGGGATATTAGATCATATCTGGGATATTAGATCGTATCTGGGAATATCTGGATTATTAAATTTTGAGAGACTCTGGTTAGTCATTGAGTTTATTATTAGCAGATTAGAAACAGCTGGTGAGTGACATCATCTTCATCTTTGTCATGTCAGATTCCCGACATTGTTCCCTCATCCGGATCATCAGATCTTCAGACTGAAGACGAGACCCCGTTCCCGTTCACAGCTTCTAGGCTACAGATGTGTGTGTGGCGTCTGATGGAAGTTCTGAAAAGATCCAAGATGGCTGCCGCCTTCTCCTGCTGAGCTGAGAGCTTATTCTGAATCCAACCAAAATCTCTGGAATCCTGTTTTAATTCCTTCATTCGTGTGGCTGATGTGGTTTTGGATAATATACGGATCTATTTAGTAGCCTTTTGGCAATATATTTTATTGTGGGACTTTGTTTTTCTTTGTCCAACTGAGATTTGGACCCTGTTGGCCTGTAGGCCTGTAGGCCTTGAAGACCACAGTCATGCCACCTAAAGCTTCAAACTATACCACTGAGGATTATGTCACCATGGCTCAGGTGCATGAAATGCTGGACCAACAAAAAGACTTTTATAAAACTTTACTTGAACAACAAGAAAGAAGCTTTAAAATGTGTGTCCAGGTGATTGTGGACTCTTCAAATAAAAGAATTGATGATCTGACAAAGCAGATTCATGACTTTAAAGGGAGTCTGGAATTGACCCAGAAAGAAGTTGATGACAACAAAACATCAACTTCAACTCTGACTAAAAACTGCAATGAAATTCGATCAGATCTGGACACAAAATGCAAAAGTCTTCTTGCATACACGAAACAGAATATCTGGATGGCCAATCAAAACGCAACAACATTATTATTGATGGCATCAAGGAGTCTGGAAATGAAAATATGATGGAAAGTGAAGGGAAAGTAAGACAGCTATTCAGTGAGAAACTTCAACAGGATCACCTAAAAATTGAGTTGGACATGGTACATAGAGCTGGGAAGTCAGTGCCTGGAAATCCAGAGAAACCTCGTCCCATACTGGTGAGATTTCTGCGCTTTAAGGATAAGCTTGCTGTCCTGGATAGAGCCAAGAAGCTGAAAGGATCAGGAATCTACATTAATGAAGATTTTCCTGACAGAAAAGGAGAGAGCTCCTTCCAGCCCTGACAGCTGCTCGTCAGAGAGGTGATACAGCAAACTTAAAGTATGACAAACTCACCGTTCATCCACCTCGAATCTCACCTCAACTGGAAACATCAGATCCCTAATGTCAATGTTGGATAATTAGACTGTGAGTAAGACCGTTGAGGTTTTATTACACAACTAATATTACAGATTAAACAATGTGGACCAGTAGCTCTGTTTTTGAGAATGAGACCTACAGGCCTTTTGATTCTCATACAGACTCTTATAGTATAGACATTGACCCTGATGTTCACTTTTACTCTGCATTTAATGATTTTAACTTTGGGGAATATTATAGTGTAGAAAGGTTTAATGGTTTATCAGGGACTATACCTTCCAATGCATTTTCAAGTTTTCATCTCAACATACGTAGCTTATCGAAGAATTATGATGAATTTGTACATTTATTATATACACTCAAACATGATTTTACTGTAGTAGCCTTGTCAGAAACTCAGAAGATACTAAAGATTTTTTTAAATTGTCAAATTACCAGTCCTGCCATTATGTAAGAGAGGCTAGACCAGGAGGTGGCGTGTCTCTTTTCATTCATAACGATTTTTAATTTCAGCGAAGAAATGATTTAATCCTAAATTCTGACAATAGGGAAATAGAATCATTGTTTGTTGAGCTTGCTGGGGCCTCTGGTGGCAAAAATGTGATTATTGGTGTCATTTATCGTCCACCAGTTTCATGTATCAGACATTTTATTAAAGTTTATCTGCAACCCTTGACTTAATAAATTCTGAAAATAAATTATGTTATCTTTTAGGTGATTTTAATATAAATATACTAAAAAGCAAAATTAATATACAGACTAATGAATTCACTAATATTTTGTTTTCCAATTACTTTATTCCTCTAATTCATAAACCAACTAGAGTGAAAGATAAGTCTTTTTTATTAATTGATAATTTTTTACAATCTTAATAGTGAAACTAAATCAGGGGTTAAATATTCAGATTTGTCTGATCACTATCCTATTTTCCAGCATTGCTCACTTAAAGTAGAGTCTGGAAATTGAAATGCATTTTAATATATGTTTTCCAGCTTGTAAAACTATTAAAAAAACAAGTCAAAGATCTAAAAAGCCATGGTTTACATCTGATTTGTTAGAAATGTTAAGGAAAAAGAATAAATTGTACAAGAAATATATACTGAATCCTACACCTCTTACCCACAGCAGTTACAAAGAACACAGAAATAACTATATTCATTCTCTTAGATCAGCAAAAAGGAAGTATTTCTTTGACAAATTTAAAAAGTGTTCCAGTGATATTAAAACTACATGGACAGTAATCAATGAGTTCCTGCAAAGAAAAACTTTACCTACAGAACTACCTCAGGGATTTGTTGATGGTCAAACAATGTTAGAAAATCCATTTGATATAGCTCAGAAATTTAATCAATATTTAGTAAATTCTGGTTTAGAACTGGTAAAAAATATGTCAGCTTCTACTGAAGATCCATTAGAATAAATCAAATCATGTTGTCCTCCAATTTTATTCTTTCAGTCACCAAGTACAAATGAAATAAGTGAAATAATTGATGAATAAAAGCCATCTTCAGCTGGGCACGATAACATTTCTGTACTCTAATGAAAATAATTAAACAGTCTATACTGAAACCATTAGCTTACATTTATTCCTTATCTTTAAACACAGGTGTAGAACCAGAAGACCTAAAGATAGCCAAGGTCATTCCTTTGTTTAAAGCAGATGACCGACAGTGTTTTAATAACTATAGACCCATATCAATCCTGCCATGCTTTTCAAAAGTATTAGAAAAAACTGTCTATAAAAGAATTTTTTGTCATTTAAACACATTCTTTTTTTTATAGACATCAATATGGCTTCTGAAAAAATCATAGCACCTATATGGCTTTAATTCATTTATTAGATAATATTACCTTTGCATTAGACAATAATAAATTCATTTGTAGTATCTTTCTTGATTTATCAAAGGCATTTGATTCTGTTTCACATGACATTTTACTTGCAAAATTACATAAATATGGTTTTCATAAAACTGCATTTAAATGGTTATAAAGTTATATTTGCAGCAGATCTCAGTTTGTTTGTTTCAATGGTTGCAATTCTGACAGGGCAGATATTCAGTGTGGAGTTCCACAGGGATCCACATTAGGTCCGTTATTATTTTTAATTTATATAAACGATTTATCTAATGTTTCTAATGAACTTACTCCAATAATGTTTGCTGACAATACAACATTACTCATATCTAATTAGGCCCGAGCACCGAAGGCGGTGCGAAGGCCTGTTGTAATTGCTCCGTTTTTTCCGTATTCTTCTTATTATTTTTCTCCTCAAAAGTAAATCGCATTTTAGGGGAGTTAAACATGCGCGAAAACGCGCCTAATTTTGCGTACCCCCCCAAAGGAATGTGTAAATTTACGTATTTTGGGGTGCTCGGGACTGTTCGGGCAAAATTGAACGAGAGCGCCACCTATTTATGATGCCCCGCCACTGCACGTCATCAATCTTTATGAAAATCGCTACACATATTCTAAATGCTCAGGCAAACAAAAAATCCTCTTGAAGCAAAGCCCGAAAACCAACAGGAAGTCGGCCATTTTGGGTCAAATTCGCCATTTTGGCGTTTTACTGACATTTTCAAAATCTATCTCCTCCTAGAGATTTCATCGTACCGCTACCAAAACAGCTCAGAATGTCCAGAACGCATGTGTCTTTAAAAGTTATTGAAAGTTTTCTAATAGGAGAAAGGGCATGGAGGGGGCGGGGCCTCAAAATTTGACGTCTCGCCGTGAAGAACGAAAGTGATATAACTTCCACATAAAACAATGTATCTGAACCAAAATGGCCATGTATGATGCCAGTCCCATCCTGAACACATCTACATGTCAATATTTGGGTTATGAATTGGCCACGCCCCCTGGCGACAGGAAGTCATGGTTTTTACTCGAAGACCCCCTTATCTAACGTTTTGGACACAACTAGGTCCAAACTGGGTCAGACAGCAGAAAACAAGTTGGTGATGATATCTGGTGAAAACTGTTGCTCGACGCTGCAGGGCGAGACCGTGGCACCATGGCGAACTTCGATAAGACGCCATGACATCATAAATCGCTATAAATCCCTCAATTCTCATCCAATCCCCATCAGACTTGCAGAGATTAATCAGGATCCGGCGCTGAACAGATCCTTATGACCAATTCCAGACTAGCCCTAAGCCCCGCCCACTTTCAACAGGAAGTGCTTTTTTTCAGACGCCGGGGTCCATCTCCTCAGAAATTAAACTTACGCACTTGAAAGTGCTTCACAACACGTCAAACCCTTTCATGATACCACAATAAAAATCTCAAGTTCCTTTGCCAAACGTAACCTTGGCAAATAGTGGTCCAACGCCATCAAACAGGAAGTACTTGTAACTGACCCATTGTAACGTTGATCTCCACCAAACTCGGCAGAGAGGACCGCGGTCACACCGGGAACTCAGCCACGTTGACATATGCTGCAAAAATTGTAATACGGCTCTATAGCGCCCCCTACAAATATTTAATTGATCATATCTGCCCACTACATTGAGCGATATGGCTGAAATCCAGTATATTGATAGAACTTGGGAGGATGTACAAAAAAGCCTCTTGGACCTATATGATAACTTCAACAGGAAGTCGGCCATTTTGAAAAAATTGTCATTTCTGGGGTCATTTTTGCATGTTTCTTTGCCTTGCATTTGAACGAACTCCTCCTACAGATTTTATTGTATTTACCTCAAACTCAGTCTGAACACTCCAGAGGCATGCGTGGTCAAAAGTTATTGAAAATTTTCTAAGAGGAGGTGGCGTTCATCGGCGGCGCCTCATCAAGTTTTGATGTTTCGCCATCAAGCATGGAATCCATTATTTCTGACATACAACACTCATTTTGTACCCAACTGCACATGTTTCACTTCAGTTCCATGCCGACCACATCTACATGTCCAGATGATGTCATCTGGACATTGCTCAACGCTGCATGGCGAGACCGTGGCGCCATGACAAGGTTGGATAAGATGCCATGACATCATTATTCAGTGTAAATCCCTCAATTTTCATGCAATCAGCATCACACTTGCACTGATAGATCAGAGTCTGCTCCTTAACAGATACATGTAACTACTTCTGGTCTTGACCTAAGCCCCGCCCAATTGAAACAGGAAGTGCCTTTTTCCTGCAGCGGGTTCCCTCTCGTCAGGGATTAACCTCACACACTCAGAAGTGCTTGAGATCAGATCAAACCCTTTCATGATATTACAGAAAACAAAACTCAAGTTCGTTCCTCAAGCAAAACATGGCGAATGGCGTCCACCGCCATGAAACAGGAAGTACTTGTAACTGACCCAATGTACTCCTGATCTCCACCAAACTCGGCAGGGAGGACAGTGGTCAGACCTGGAACTGATTCAAATACACATATGCTGGTTATGCGGCTCTATAGCGCCCCCTATAAATATTTAATCTATCAGTCCCAACCACTGCTTTGAACGACATGATAAAATGTGGCATATTTATGTAACATGACAGAACAAACAAAAATGCCTCTTCATGTCCTTATGTTCTCAACACCATAGCCCCGCACCCTGGGAAAAGGAAGTCCCACCATTTTAACCTTTATCATCTGTATAACTAATTCTAACTCATTAATATCATCCTTCATGAACTCATGGTTGAAAATATGACTGACGTCTTACAGCATCATGATTAAAATGGCTTTCTGTGATTGTTTAAATCATTCGCCATTATACAGGAAGTGGCACTAACCCTGCTGTCAGTTGACCAGTTGAGCTAATATTTTCCTGTTCTCATTAGAGTTCCAACCTGAACATGGTCCTACATTAAAACAACTTTACCACCACCTAGTGGCCACGTGGAATTTTTCTCTTGATGAAATCATGCTCCAGTTTGTGGGAATTCAACACAGTTTGTAAGAAACAAGGTCATGAATGCTTCAGATGTCATCACTGGAAAGGCTGAGGTGCAAGTTGATCCTGTCATGATGAAAATCACCTCTTGATGGAGATAAAGTCTGGAAGGTAGGTGTATATGGCTGTGGGCAATAGCGGCTGTGCTGCTGGAGGGAGGTTGCGGGGTGATGGGGGGGTGCAATAGGCCGAAGCGGCGCCAGAGGTGCGAGGGCCTCCAACGCTGCTTGCAGCTTTAATTAGGCCCGAGCACCGAAGGCGGTGCGAAGGCCTGTTGTAATTGCTCCGTTTTTTCCTTATTATTCTTCTTCTCCTCAAAAGTAAATTGCATTTTAGGGGACCTGAACATGCGGGAAAACGCGCCTAATTTTGCGTACCCCCCCAAAGGAATGCGTAAATTTACATATTTTGGGGTGCTCGGGACTGTTCGGGCAAAATTGAATGAGAGCGCCACCTATTTATGATGCCCTGCCACTACACATCATCAATCTTTATGAAAATCATTACACATATTCCAAATGCTCGGGTGAACAAAAAATCCTCTTGGAGCAACAGCTTGAAACCAACAGGAAGTCGGCCATTTTGGGTCAAATCCGCCATTTTGGCGTTTTACTGACATTTTCAAAATCTATCTCCTCCTAGAGATTTTATCATACCGCTACCAAAATAGCTCAGGATGTTCAGAAGGCATGTGTCTTTAAAAGTTATTGAAAGTTTTCTAATAGGAGAAAGGGCATGGAGGGGGTGGGGCCTCAAAGTTTGATGTCTCGCCGTGAAGAACGAAAGTGATATAACTTCCACATAAAACAATATATCTGAACCAAAATGGCCATGTATGATGCCAGTCCCATCCTGAACACATCTACATGTCAATATTTGGGATATGAATCGGCCACGCCCCCTGGCGACAGGAAGTCATGGTTTTTACTCGGAGACCCACTTATCTCACGTTTTGGACACAACCAGGTCCAAACTGGGTCAGACAGCAGAAAACAAGTTGGTGATGATATTCATTGAAAACTGTTGCTCTATGCTGCAGGATGAGACCGTGGCGCCATGGCGAACTTCGATAAGACGCCATGACATCATAAATCACTATAAATCCCTCAATTCTGATCCAATCCCCATCAGACTTGCAGGGATTAATCAGGGTGTGTCCCTGAACAGATTCATATGACCAATTCCAGACTAGCCTCAAGCCCCGCCCACTTCCAACAGGAAGTGCTTTTTTTCACACGCAGGGATCCATCTTCTCAGGAATGAAACTTACACACTTGAAAGTGCTTCACAACAGGTCAAACCCTTTCATGATACCACAAGAAAAATCTCAAGTTGCTTCGCCAAACGTAACCATGGCGAATAGTGGTCCGACGCCATCAAACAGGAAGTACTTGTGACTGACCCATTGTAATGTTGAGCTTCACCAAACTCACAACGAAAGAGTGTGGTCAGAGAAGGAACTCAGCCACATTAACATATGCTGGAAAAATTGCAATATGGCTCTATAGCGCCCCCTACAAATATTTAATTGATCATAACTGCCCACTACATTGACCGATATGGCTGAAATCCACAACATTGATAGAACTTGGAAGGATGTACAAAAAAGCCTCTTGGACCTATATGATAACTTTAACAGGAAGTCGGCCATTTTGAAAAAATTGTCATTTTGGGCGTCATTTTTGCATGTTTCTTTGCCTTGCATTTGAACGAACTCCTCCTACAG
This sequence comes from Melanotaenia boesemani, assembly GCF_017639745.1. Taxonomy (NCBI): domain Eukaryota; kingdom Metazoa; phylum Chordata; class Actinopteri; order Atheriniformes; family Melanotaeniidae; genus Melanotaenia; species Melanotaenia boesemani. The sequence continues at coordinate 1,611,368 of NC_055695.1, read as the reverse complement.
ATTTTATCGTACTTACCTCAAACTAAGTCTGAACACTCCAGAGGCATGTGTGGTCAAAAGTTATTGAAAATTTTCTAATAGGAGGTGGCGTTCAGCGGCGGCGCCTCATCAAGTTTTGATGTTTCGCCATCAAGCATGGAATCCATTATTTCTGAAATACAACACTCATTCTGTAGCAAACTGCACATGTTTCACTTCAGTTCCATGCCAACCACAACTACAAGTCCTGATGTTGTCATCTGGACATTGCTCAACGCTGCATGGCGAGACCGTGGCGCCATGACAAGGTTGGATAAGACGCCGTGACATCATTAATCTGTATAAATCCCTCAATTTTCATCCAATCAATATGACACTTACAGTAATTAATCAGGGTCTGCTCCTGAACAGATACATGTACCTACTTCTGGTCTTGGCCTAAGCCACGCCCCCTGGAAACAGGAAGTGCCTTTCTCAGACACCGGGGTCCAGCTCATCAGAGATTAACCTCAGGCACTCTACAGTGCTTCAGATCAGGTCAAACCCTTTCATGACACTACAGAAAAAAAACCTCAAGTTCCGTTGTCCAGCAAAACCATGGCGAATGGCGTCCACCGCCATGAAACAGGAAGTACTTGTAACTGACCTAATGTACTCCTGATCTCCACCAAACTCGGCAGGGAGGACAGTGGTCAGGCCTGGAACTGATTCAAATAGACATATGCTGGTTATTTGGCTCTATAGCACCCCCTATGGTTATATCATTCGCCATGAAACAGGAAGTGGCTCTAGCCCTGCTGTCAGTTGACCAGTTGAGCTGATATTTTCCTGTTCTCATTAGAGTTCCAACATGAACATGGTACTACATGAAAACAACTATAGCGCCACCTAGTGGCCACGTGGAATTTTCCTCTTGATAACATCATGCTCCGGTTTGTGGGAATTCAACACAGTTTGTATGAAACAAGGTCATGAATGCTTTAGATGTCATGACTGGTCAGGCTGAGGTGCAAGTTCATCTTCTGATGACGAACATCCCCTCATGATGGAGATAAACTCTGGAAGAATGGGTTTATGGCTGTGGGCAAGAGCGGCTGTGTTGCTGGAGGGAGGCTGTTGGCCGATGGGGCGGTGCAATAGGCCGAAGCGGCGCCAGAGGTGCGAGGGCCTCCAACGCTGCTTGCAGCTTTAATTCAAATTGTAATTTACTTATGAACCAAGCAAATGCCGGATTGTCTGCTTATGACAAATGGTTTAAACTGAACAAATTACGTCTGAATTTAAAAATATCTAATTACATTATTTTTAGTGGTAAAAAAAAATATCATATTTTAACAAATAAACTTAAAATTGCTTCTGCTGAGCTAACTCAGGTCTCTGCCACAAGATTCTTAGGCGAAACTGTTGATGAGAACCTGAGCTGGAGGGAACATATTGATTGGGTTACTAGTAAACTCAATAAATCAATAGGAATCATAAGGAAAATTAGTTGTTTGGTTGATACAAACTGCTTACTTACTCTATATTACAGTTTGATTTATCCTTATTTATCATGTTGTAATATTGTTTGGGCGAGCACCGATCCATCTGCTTTCAATTAAATCTTGATTCTTCAAAAGCGTTTTGTCAGAATTGCAACTCATTCTAAGCCTTTGACTCCGTCCCATGGTTCATTTTACAAACTTAATATTGTTAATATTTATGATCTCAATATTATGCAAATTTGTTTCTTCATGTATAAAATGCAATTCCATCCAAGTACTATCCCCGAACATTTTATATTTTATTTCAAAACTAATGCAGAGGTTCACAGGTACAACACTCGTCAATCACAACACTTTCATGTACCTAAATATGTCACATGCAGAGCTCAGTTTTCTTTAAGATACAGAGGCTGCATATTATGGAAACAATTTTCACATCTGGTGGAAAGTAATAGATTATTAAAATCTTATAAGAAATGTTTGAAAAAAGTTCTAATTAAATCCCATTGATCTGTGGAACTGTAACTTATATTGTATAAATTGTAAATGAACAAAAATGTAATTCTTCTGTATTTTGAGGTAGAGGCTTTAAAATAAGCCCGTATGGGTTTTCTGCCTCTCCCTGCACTTGTACTGTTTTTATATAAATAATTTTTGTATTATGTCTTTTAACATGTGCCAAATAAATAAATAAATAAAAGCATCTTCCCATCGTCATTGTTCAGGAAAACCACAGCTTCTGGTTTTCTGCCAGATTAATCTAAAGGATCATGGATTTCCACAAATATGCATTAAATAAGAGAAATAATGTAAAATAATCTGGTTCTACATGTACTGCTGCACTCTGTCAAACTTACTGGCATCCAGTAACAAAGACAAAGCCTCAGTACAAACACAAGCACCCAGAACCAGGCTCACCTTCAAAACACAGCAAAGAAAGAGCTTTTCTTTCTCTCTCAGCGGTCATGAATAATTTCTCAGCAGGGAGAAGAACAGATTTTCCTTCTAGGTAAGAAACACAGTGGCCAAAGCACTTCAAAGCTCATGCTTTTATCATGTGGTGTTACAGCGAGAAGCAAAGCGAGAAGCTGTGTTAGAGAGCGAGCAGGCTCACCAGAAAAAAAGCAGTTATCTCCACCTCAGCCTCATCTGGAGCACATGCAGCCAACAACAAAGATCCAGAATCAGACCTGCACCAGAACGATCTCTGATGCAAAGCAGAGGACAACACCAGAAACCGGGGCAGAGTCAAGACACAGCTGATCCACCAAAGAAGAAATAAGAAGTTTTTAATGTCCCAGAGACCACCTCCGTCTGCTCCGTCATCACGATCTCCTCCGCCGTCGCCATGTTTGTTATCGTCTGAAACTGACGTTGGAACTCGGAGGTGAACTTTAGACTGTGATGTATCAGCTAACAACCATGCTAACGTATGAAAGAATGAGAGCAGGGACGTTTGAAACGGACGTTCCTGTTTATGTACGTGAAGGGAAAATAGTGCTTTTACACAGACATGGTTCTGGTTCGGACTCTGCTCATGAGTCTCAGAACCTCGGTGCTTTCTAGCAAAGCAGCCCGCGTTCACACCAGTTTAACCAGAACCAAAGTGGAAGTAAACGTCAACATGTTGGAGCTTTTGGTCCTGAAAGTTTGTGGTTATGTCATCAGGCTCTATTATAACCAACACTTTTCCCAAAATAAATATATTCAGATGACTGAGTGAGTTTTATAATATGTTAGCATGTCAACACCATCTGACATTAATCACCTACTGAAATTTAAATTGGTTGCTAGGCAACATGACAACGCTGCGACATCCAGGATTCATTCTAAATGGATGTTTGGCGTCAGTGAGTCTCTGAAGGTTATCTGTAGTCATCCTACCATCTTCATCTGTGGAAGACCAGGAGGGGGAGGACGTGTCTTCTTCGGAGGTGTCTGCTGTGGTGGCTGTCCAGCAGCTGGAAAGATGGACATGTAAAATCGCGTCCAGCTTCTCGTTTGTCCAAGAATTCCTGCTTTGCTCTCTGAAGCTGCTTCATCACATGGCCTAGCATTTATTTTTTTCTCTTTTTTCCATCCATCCATTTTCTTGCCGTCTATCCGGGGTCAGCAGCCCAGACTTCTCTCCCCGGCCACTTCTCCCAGCTCTTCCGGAGGGATCCAGAGGCGTTCCCAGGACAGCTGAAGGCCTCACGGTCAACGCGTGGGAGCGGTAAGGAAGCAGGAAGCAGCAGTCTGTGACCATGCAGCGCGTCACCTGTCCAAGCCAGGAATTAACTCTGGATCCAAAAGTAATCCTGGATTCTGGAGTTAACGGTAAACAGATTGAATGAAAGAGAAGATTTAATCCAACCTGTTGATTTTCTTATCAACTGGTTCATATAAACAGTTATAAACTGGACTAATGTGGATCATATCATGGACCTGGTTTAACTGGATTATAATTGACTGCAATCAATCAGACTGTAAGAGTGAGTGGAGACGACTTTGTTGTTGGTGCTGTATAAATAAAGATGAATTGAACTAATATTTATAATATAGTGTGGTAACAATAGCAACCTGCTGCAGGAGCCAACAGAAATCCGAACATATAAAACATGTAGAAAAGGGATTATTTTATATTTTGAAAGAAGAGAAACTTGGTTTATTTGTTTATTTTGGTGATTATAAAAGAAGTGGAACAGGAACAGAAGAAGTAAACTTCATGCCAATTCTACCACAACCCAGCACAGATGACTGAACTGAGCTCAGAAGAAATCCTGGAATTTTTATGGAAAAGTATGGAAAACTTCACATTAATGGACTAACATCTCCAGAAATCTCAAACCAAAGCATGTCTTCAGGCGGCGTGTTAAGGAGCATATTAGTTTTCGGAGGTTTAATGGAGGTGAAATGAAGCGGGATCTGCAGGGAAATTTGGGAAATATTGATGATGACACCTCTGACTGAGGCGCAGTTGTACGGATCGAGTCTGGAGACGTCTGTTGACGTGACAGACAGATCTGATCCGACATCAGGCATCTGTCCCCTGCAGAACTCTCAGCTCACATCTGCCACCCTCACTCTTATTTTCGCACATGCACATGCAGCGTGCACGTCTTTCCTCCCGTCCTCTCCTCATCACCTCCTCTCTCCGTTCATGACGTGCACCTCCTCCTGCCTCCCGTCCTTCATCCTCCCACAGCTTCACTTCACTGTGATTGAAAGCGAAGCAGCAGGAAGAAAGTGGAGCTAAATTCAGACGAGACGATGAAGACGAGCTCTGTAACATCTCAGAGTTCAGGCTGTGTCTCCGAATTGGAGCTCATTGGGATTAAAAGTGCTGTAGAACATGACAAGAACTAGCTAAACTTGTCCTGGGAGCTTAAATAAAGCAAACTGGGCGTTCCTGAAGACACTTTATCTCTTATCTGAAGGCTGAGACAAAACTGGGACATAGAGTCATCATGGTCTCATGTGAGTCACTGACCCAGAACATCGAGGTTCTTGAGTCAGATGCTGGAGTTACATGAGTGTAGGAGTGGATAATGATGGCTGGGACATGTCCCAACCCACCAGATAACCCATTTCAACCGACATGATTGGCTATCCTGCTGTCACTCCCTCTGTTGGAAGAGCTAAAGCTAGTCATCTACTAGTCATAAGACAACCATGCACACATCTATAAAGATAGATTGTTCTGAGATTAATTTAATAATAACTAACACACATAATCTGAGGTCTGACACCTCCATGTCTCTTTCCACGATCCATGATTTCTGAATCTAAACAAAACAAAATGATCTGTTTTCTGGTGTCACCATTAGACCAAAGTCAACCCTTCAGGCGGTCACTGGGCCGATAATACTGGTGCTACAGAAACTTGTTTGCTTTGAATATAGTGATTTAAGCTGTCTGATCAGATAAATGGGAGGAAAAAACACATATTTCTGGGTGCTCTCAGGAAGGCTGCAGAAGCTATAATAGAGTCAGGATATATGGATGGAAGATTACATCAACCAGAGGGAGCGAGAGGCTGAACAGAGATGCAGAAAAGTGGCTGGAAATAGCAGGTGTGAGTATTGATTGTGTTCAGCAAGGAGCATAACTGAGGAGGAGGAGGAGAAGTGAAGGGCATCTCCTCCACCATCAGCCCCAATTTGTCTCCCATCCACCTAAAACTCAGATATCATCAACCACCTTCCTCAGCGAGGATTAAATGCAGACGTGAGGGAGATTATTTCCTCCACTTAATAAATGTGGAGCCACAGAGAAGCCTCAGGTTCTGGAGGAAAATTCTTCAAGAAAACAAAAGCTTTATCCATGTTTCAGAAAGCCAGAGGTAAATAGTTCAGGGGCTGTACAAAGGCACAGATGCTCGGCTCAGAATCTGCTGGAAACATCATGAAAACATGGATCCATCCTGCCTTGGATCAACGCTTCAGGCTGCTGCTGGTGTAATGGTGGGGGGAGGTTTTCTTGGCCCACTTTGGGCCCCTTAGTACCAACGTGGCCTGGTTTAACCAGCACAGCCTACCTGAGTATTGTTGCTGACCATGTCCATCCCTTTATGACCACAGTGGAGCATCTTCTGATGCTACTTCCAGCAGGATAATGCACCATGTCACAAAGCTCAGATCATCTCCACCTGCTTTCTAGAACATGACGATGAGTTCACTGGACTCCAACGGCCTCCACAGCCACCAGATCTCAGTCCAGTGGAGCAGCTTTAAGCCCAGAGGGGTCTGCTTCAGTGGACGGTTTGATGCCGTTTGGTTTGGTTTAGGGAGGATGCCACAGCAGTGTGACACCTTCCCTAAATTATATCGAAGAACAAGTTAACAGCAGAAACAAAGGAGGAGAATGGTGGACATCCAGCACGTTGTCTTCTTCTTGGCATGAAGCTTTAAAGAACAATAAATCCACCATATATTTAAACATGTTCCTAATTTGTTCTTTTGGCAACAATGGATTGCGGCGTGGCTCAGCAAGGTAGAGCGGTCGTCTTGTAACCCAAGGGTTGTCGGTTCGATCCTCGGCCAAGTCGAGTTCATGTCGAGGTGTCCTTGGGCAAGACGCCGAACCCCTAATTGCCTCTGATGGGTCGTGGTCGAGCGCCTTGCATGGCAGCTTCCGCCATCAGTGTGTGAATGTGTGTGTGAATGGGTGAATGTGATGTATAATGTAAAGCGCTTTGGGTATCATCCCAGGTACAGAAAAGCGCTATATAAATACGGACCATTTACCATTTTACCATTTAAGCTCCACCCTTTAGGCTCAGATCAGTAAGATTTGGACCCAAACGGAAGGGTCCCACAAAAGTAAGACAGGTCGGATCAGATATTCTGGTTCCCTTCCCTGTTTTTGCCTGTGGAAACACAAGAAATGTGTCCCTTCTCGTCCTTAGCCAGATCCGCTGATGGAAACTGTGCTTTAGGTAAAAGTCTGTCTGGGCTTCAGTTTTCTCATCGTAGGTTGAAGAAAATTGTCAGCCATCCAACTTCTGACAGAATCTAAGCACCTGAGCAAGATTTGTACCTGAAAACATCAGAGTTTAAAATGAATATAGAACTGAATATCATCAGCATAGAAATGAATTCTAAATATGTAAAAGAAGGAGCAGGTATAAAAGAAACAAGAAATGCCCCAAAACAGTCCTTAGCAGCACACCACAGGTAAGGAATGAGTTAAAGGACCTGAATTTAGCAGCAGAAACAGAAATTTACCGTCCAGATAGATGAGGAAAACCATTTTGAAGCAGATCCTGATACAGCAATGTGGCATTTCAACCCATCACACCTGATGTAATGATCATCAGAATAGAAGGCCGATTACTGACATCAAATCATCCAACATGTGATGCTACAGCACCCACAAGACAGAAATAAGTAGCATCTGCTGATCGGTATCAGCCATAAAAATGCCATGAATCATATCGACCTGTATATCATTGTTGAAACATGCTGGTCTTCATTTAAAATAGACTCTCAGCAATGGCTGGAAAGGACAGCAGTGGTTCAAAAACTGTCATCTAATTATCATATGTGGACCAGTCAGGTGTCAGTTTAAGAAGTCTGGGTCCTCTCTTTTGGTTCTGAATGCAGCATTGTTTCCGCTCTGCAGCTGGTAAAAGCTGCAGAAACCCGGCCTGCTGCAGCTGTGGGCCATCACAAGAAACCATAAAAAGACTTTAAATTGCACTGACCTTTTTACAGAACATTATTTGCTCCGCATCACATGGCTTTCTTCAGTTAACTTAGCCTCACAAAGCACCTGAGGCATGCAGTCTGTGTGTGTGGTAGGCAGATGCTACCTCCAGCTCAGCCCCCCTATCATGGGGGTTTAATAGGCCATAACAATACAGAAGGCATTCTGAGCCAGGCCTGAGGAAACCAGCTCTACTGTATACACACACACACACACACACACACACACACGAAGCAAACAAAACAGTGGTGACCCAATTTAACATAGATACATGTTTATATGTACATGCGTGTGTGTGCATGGACAGCTTGAACGTTGCATTATTCATAAGGACTCGCAGCATCTGAGCAGCTCTTCTCAGTTTGTTCCCCGTCACTCGGATCCCCCAGCTTCCTCTTCATCTGTCTTCATCCCGCCTCGGCCTTACTGCTCCTTGCTGCTTTCTTCTCATTGTTTCATGTCCGACTGTCACATCTGGCACCTCAGCACTTTACTTTCCATGAAACAAGGCTGTTCCTGAGCAGACGGCTGCCCAGGCTGTTTGTGGAAAACTGCCTTTGTTAATCCCAACACCAAAGACTTTGAAGAATCAGGATTAAATACCTGTGCAGGTGCAGCCACGACATTCAGAAAGATTCCCTCTGTTCTGACACAGCAGATGTTAATGCCGGAGTGGGAACAACAGAGGTCTAAACTGGACTACAAAGCGCTCTTAATGAGAAAACAATCTTAGGAAAACAGAAGAAAAACAATAAAACTCTTTGTGAGGAAGAGCAGAAAGCCTTCCACTCCAACAAGGAAGAAGTGAAGGCACAGGTTAAAGACGGAAACCACAGGAGGACTGAGTGGTTTGATAAACCGTGATTCAGGACTACACGGCAGAAAACAGAAAACAGACAACAGACGGCTTTATAAGCAAAGCTGAAATCCATCTAAAGCCAGCAGAAAGCCTTGCTGGGAAAACAGGAGTTCATTACACTGGTGGCTGGGCAGTAATGCACCGAGATCAGACTCCAGAAAGCTTTTTGTAGACGGCAGAAATCCACAAGTGGCTGCAGAAGGTTAATGGAGAGCATCAGACTCACATTTCTGTGTCTAGTGTACAAAACCCATTCTGACACAACCACAGTGGCTTCAATTATATGCTGAGACCAGCTGGCTAGAAAGCTATAAATGACTGTTTACTGGTGAATTTGTTCTCTACAACAGTTTTATTTCAACACATCATTAAAATGGACCATTCATTTCAATAAAGTTGGTATTAATTCATAATGTTAGACCAGACGCAGACAGTAGGGTGAACGGGGTAAGATGACCCACCAGAAACAACGTCTCACATCTTCTTCAGAAATAAGCCAAAATAAATTATCGCTGTCAAAATAATTACTTTTTTTTTATATATGTGATTAATCGCAGTAAAGCTGTGATTAATCACATTTCTAAGCGTAAACAGCTAGCTTGCGGTCTGCTGAAAGCTAGCTGTTAAACCTGAAATTACGTGCTTGACGTTGAGATCGAGGCGTTTCGGTGAAACTAAAACAGTGTTTTTAACAATTGTTCTTGTTCTTATGAGTCTCAAACTTCCGGCTACAGGACTGCCAGGTTTGCCAGATCCAACCCACTCTGGTCACAATCTAATATGTCGTAGATGAGCAGGACCTCAGCGTTCTGGACTTGCAGCCATCTTCTTTGTGTTCACAGACGATGCAAACTGAACTGACCACAGGAGGCTCAATGAGTCAGGAACTGAATGACGCATCCAGAAGGTAGGATTGAGTGGATGGCCTTTCTAAACCACATTTCTGAATCATAAAGTCTGTTTCCAGCCCATTAGTGAGTGTTGGGTGATTTATCAGACTGGTTCGTGTGTGTCACACCTGGGGTAATATTTCTCCCCACTGTGTGTGTTTTATATTTATTTCTCGTCTGATGACCAGCTGTCCATCAGTGGTGATCCTGTCAATCAAACCGGGCTGGGATGATTGACAGTGATAAATGACACTGAGTGAATGTTCCCATTGGTTATACCATGGTCTGGGTGAATACTCAATTCTGATTGGCTGGAGGGTGTGCATTAAAAAGTGATATTGGACACCTATGAAAGTAGTTCCGGTCAAATAGCCTTATTACTGTAAATTATTTTGCTGACTAAACAGTAGTTGGTAACCGTGGCAACAGAAACTCGGACGCCGGCTGCAGACGTGCCAGATCAGAGCCGCCTGCAGGTTTATTGAACGATGTAGAAAATGATCTGTGGACTTTGACTGAAACAAAATGTGGCATCATCCTCTGGACACACACCAGCTGTAAGAGCTGCACCGCCCTCTGAAATGTGTGTGTCACGTTACATAACGGCGGCCGACCGAGCTGCAGGTTCTGTGTTAGAGCCGGTTACCGTGGCAACGCGTCGCAACAAAACAGTCCACTCAGCCGCTTCTTGTGTATAACTTACAATTTTACAGGTAAAAAACAACATTAACACATTATTAATTTATTTTATATTTTTTTCGTTTTAATGGACCCTGATGTAAGCGGGTTAATGCACTCCGAGGTGGCCATTAGCATAAATTAATGGATGACGCGGAGGCGGTTCATTGGAAATGATCCCTTCGTGACGTGGTTTCAAACTGGTCTCGTTTCTTCTGGCAGAACTGAACCGTGTCCATTTAAACGTCCTGAACAGCCTCAGCTGATTATTTCTTTAAAAACAAAGATTTAAATGGGATGAAACATTTTTCTAACCAGATCAACTTCCGGAGACTCACGTTTACACCATCATGAAGGAAAGAAATGAGGCTTAAGAGAGAAAACTGCACTGAACCAAGATATTTGCTGTTTTCTGTCATGAAAAGATGTTAATCTCCAGTTTTAACATTAAGAGTTTAAAACAATGTTCCTGAAAGAAAGAATGAAGCATTTAGATATTTCTCCCTCAGTGGAGAACAGAAGATCTGAAACACTTGACCGACATGTTTCGCAGGGATCGGTTCATCTTAAATTTGCTCCCTTGGGTTCATCTTTTCCAGGGACTTCAGTTTTCTACATGAAGAGTCACATTCTCCTACATTACAGCAGCAAGGCTTAGGAAGAGGAGGGTACGGGATGTGGGCAGGCCTGCAGTCCTACTCTGTCCCTAATAGAGAATACTGGAGGGGAAAATGGAAAAACATGGAACATGTTTGACTGATTTCATTGCAGACTGTATGAACCAAAGAAATGTGGGAATCTGAACACTGTTCCTGCGAGATTTAAAATATAACAAAGCCAAACTATATGCAACAACATTCGGTTTCATTATTTACAGCAGAACTCTTTAGAGGAGCTGGGGCAGAGAACGAAGAAGGGTCACACACTGACACAAAGACTCCGACCCACTCAGGTACCCATTCAGCTCTGAGGATGAGCTGCTTCAGGATGCAGCACAGACAGCCAAATCACTCCATCTTCCAGAGAGCAGCTCCTCTCAACCCGTGGCCACCGATCCCCTTTGAATTCACCATTATGGGTGAATGACGCTGTGGTGAATCGGGCAGCAGCCGACACGTCTGCCACTCTGAGGCTGATGGAGACCTGACCCTTCACATCTTTTACTGAATCCCCACCAGACAGGCCGGCTTTGTTAGGCTGCTGATGGGATTCAGTGTGATTCATATGCCTGTTATCTGGACACTTGAGTTGTCCAGGTGTGTGTGTGTGTGTGTGTGTGTGTGTGTGTGTGTGTGTGTGTGTGTGTGTGTGTGTGTGTGTGTGTGTGTGTGTGTGTGTGTGTGGATAATGATCCTATAGGTGCAAATGGAGTCATGTTGAGATGATGGACGTTATTCTGGAAGCTTTAATAGAGAAGAAAAATGAGAGAAAACGTTGCCGGGTGAAGGAGGTGTGTGTCTTTGTGCAGCTGTAGCTCCTCTTACAAACCATTTCACACTGCACAGAGAAATCTGAAAGTATTCCATCTAATCCAATCACAGCTTGGTTTTTACAGATGTCTGACTACTGCTAGTCTCTAGTTTTTCTTGGTTGTGTATAATCACACCTTTTGATCCCTACAAAGGTTTTCCATTACAGGGATGAGATGGCAGCTGTGGTCCCTCAGGATGCTCAGCAAGCAGGAATAAATGTTCCCATGAGAACTCTTCTAATTATCAACTCAGAAAAAGTTGCCAAGAAACAAATGTGTTGAGCTCGTGTGTACATTAGTATAACTTTTGCTAGAGGAGTCATTTCTTGGGGATTTATAGAGCTTGACATCAGCCCTGTACCGAGGCCTCCTCTGTAGTGCCAGTCAAGCATTAATGGACTGTGGATTTATTCAGTGGAGTCCTGTTGTGGTCATTTTTACTGACCTTACCCTCGGGGCAGGACGTGGACCAGCTCTGCTCCATAAAAGTGGTCTGAAGCCATTAAAGTTCCACAGAAAAACCACATGTTGTAGATGCAAAGAGGAAGTACGGCTGCACAGGTGGGGTCTTCAGCTCGTACCTCAGTTGTTCTCTTGTGTTCCTTCAGGGTAAAAAAATAGCAGAGGCTGAATTAATCTGCACTTAATATAATGTTCATCTCACAGGTCTGTAGAAACCACAACAATGACCAAAGTGTTGGTCAACCTGACAGCATCTCTAACAACATCTTCACATTTAGCTTCACAATGACCTTGGTTCTGTCCTCCGTAATCTGTTTAAAATCTCTTTAAAAATGGCCAAACTACCTACTCTACTAAATTACAAAATGCAGAATTATTTCTGGAAACCCTTCACAACACAGAGTTACAGAAGCTCGGAGCCCGATGAGTAAAGGCTCTGAACCCCATCGTGTCCATGAGCAGGAGGAGAGCTGGAAAGAAGAAGATCTGAGAGTTCAGGATCTGAACGTTCAGGATCTGAGAGGTCAGGATCTGAGAATTCAGGATCTGAGAGTTCAGGATCTGAAAGTTCAGGATCTGAGAGTTCAGGATCTGAAAGTTCAGGATCTGAGAGTTCAGGATCTGAAAGTTAAGGATCTGAAAGTTCAGGATCTGAGAGTTCAGGATCTGAAAGTTCAGGATCTGAGAGTTCAGGATTTGAAAGTTAAGGATCTGAAAGTTCAGGATCTGAGACTTCAGGATCTGAGAATTCAGGATCTAAAAGTTCAGGATCTGAAAGTTCAGGATCTGGAAGTTCAGGATCTGGAAGTTCAGGATCTGAGACTTCAGGATCTGAGAATTCAGGATCTAAAAGTTCAGGATCTGAAAGTTCAGGATCTGAAAGTTCAGGATCTGAAAGTTCAGGATCTGAGAGTTCAGGATCTGAGAGGTCAGGATCTGAAAGTTCAGGATCTGAAAGTTCAGGATCTGAGAGTTCAGGATCTGAGAGGTCAGGATCTGAGAGTTCAGGATCTGAAAGTTCAGGATCTGAAAGTTCAGGATCTGGAAGTTCAGGATCTGAAAATGCAGGATCTGAAAGTTCAGGATCTGAGAGTTCAGGATCTGAAAGTTCAGGATCTGGAAGTTCAGGATCTGAAAGTTCAGGATCTGAAAAGTCAGGAGTTAAGGAGTGATGTGTTCGAGAGCTGAGGTTCTGGTAAAGATCCGGGCAGCAGAGTTCTTAACTAAGTGCAGTTTTTGGATCGACTTGCGGGGTAAACCACCAAGTAATCAAGGTGAGAAGTGATGACAACGTGGACGAGAACGATGGTACTACTGACTGTAAAGATGGTTAATAGCGCATAAATGAATATCAGCTAGTTTTTATAAGAAGTCGGACAGCCAGACTACGGGCCTGAGGGGAAGGAGGAACGGTAAAGTTATCAGTAGACATGTTTACATGCACACAAATATTCAGAAGAAATGTCTGACAGATTAAAAATGCTTCATGTAAACATAATCAAAAGATTGTGATCTGATTATTAGTGCATGAAAACATGTCCATTTATGCTCTACGAGCCTTCCGTCCATCTTCTGTGTCCTTGACCTGCGAACTTTGGTTAGTTTTCAGAGCTTCGGATAGTACCACCAGAAACCACGAGGGGCAGTGTTGGGTAGTATGGCTGACTTTCGACCAGCTAAAGGAACCAAGAAGAAGAAGATGAGCTGTATTTAATAGCTGCACAGACCGTCTGGTGTGCTGTCTCCTTGTCTCTCTGTGAATGAACATCTTCATGATCTCCTCCGTTGTTGCCATGTTTGTTATTGTCTGAAACTGAAGTAAGAATTTGGACGTGGACTCTGATCTGCCCTCTGGTGGATGTGTTGTACAACCATGGTAACTTAATGGAAACGAGTGTGTGAGGACACCGACATTTGAAACGGATGTTCCTCATACTCTGCACAAACGGATAAATGGGTGCTAGTCCGCTGATTCAGTCGTCTGTCAACTTAACGAAATTCAGCACGTTACAGCTCCAATCGCAATGTTCGCTTAAAACACACACAGACAAAAAACGCAAGATCAGAAAAGAATTAAGAACAATTAAGGAAAACGTACAGTCATCAAGACTTAAAAGTCCAACACACGATTACCAATTTTGATCCACCTGTCTTTGTTTGATCTATCTTTTTAGACTGCAAAAGCTGAACCTTTTAATCCCAGTATAAACCAGTCTGTAGCAGCTTTTAATCCCAGTATAAACCAGTCTGTAGCAGCTTTTAATCCCAGTATAAACCAGTGTGTAGTAGCTTTTAATCCCAGTATAAACCAGTGTGTAGCAGCTTTTAATCCCAGTATAAACCAGTCTGTAGCAGCTTTTAATCCCAGTATAAACCAGTCTGTAGCAGCTTTTAATCCCAGTATAAACCAGTGTGTAGCAGCTTTTAATCCCAGTATAAACCAGTGTGAAGCAGCTTTTAATCCCAGTATAAACCAGTCTGTAGCAGCTTTTAATCCCAGTATAAACCAGTCTGTAGCAGCTTTTAATCCCAGTATAAACCAGTCTGTAGCAGCTTTTAATCCCAGTATAAACCAGTGTGTAGTAGCTTTTAATCCCAGTATAAACCAGTCTGTAGCAGCTTTTAATCCCAGTATAAACCAGTCTGTAGCAGCTTTTAATCCCAGTATAAACCAGTCTGTAGCAGCTTTTAATCCCAGTATAAACCAGTCTGTAGCAGCTTTTAATTCCAGTATAAACCAGTCTGTAGCAGCTTTTAATCCCAGTATAAACCAGTCTGTAGCAGCTTTTAATCCCAGTATAAACCAGTCTGTAGCAGCTTTTAATCCCAGTATAAACCAGTCTGTAGCAGCTTTTAATTCCAGTATAAACCAGTCTGTAGCAGCTTTTAATCCCAGTATAAACCAGTCTGTAGCAGCTTTTAATCCCAGTATAAACCAGTCTGTAGCAGCTTTTAATCCCAGTATAAACCAGTGTGTAGTAGCTTTTAATCCCAGTATAAACCAGTGTGTAGCAGCTTTTAATCCCAGTATAAACCAGTCTGTAGCAGCTTTTAATCCCAGTATAAACCAGTCTGTAGCAGCTTTTAATCCCAGTATAAACCAGTCTGTAGCAGCTTTTAATCCCAGTATAAACCAGTCTGTAGCAGCTTTTAATCCCAGTATAAACCAGTGTGTAGCAGCTTTTAATCCCAGTATAAACCAGTCTGTAACAGCTTTTAATCCCAGTATAAACCAGTGTGTAGCAGCTTTTAATCCCAGTATAAACCAGTGTGTAGTAGCTTTTAATCCCAGTATAAACCAGTGTGTAGCAGCTTTTAATCCCAGTATAAACCAGTCTGTAGCAGCTTTTAATCCCAGTATAAACCAGTCTGTAGCAGCTTTTAATCCCAGTATAAACCAGTCTGTAGCAGCTTTTAATCCCAGTATAAACCAGTCTGTAGCAGCTTTTAATCCCAGTATAAACCAGTCTGTATCAGCTTTTAATCCCAGTATAAACCAGTCTGTAGCAGCTTTTAATCCCAGTATAAACCAGTCTGTAACAGCTTTTAATCCCAGTATAAACCAGTGTGTAGCAGCTTTTAATCCCAGTATAAACCAGTGTGTAGCAGCTGTCAGACTGGGAGGTAAAATGATGTAAAATGAATGTATGAATAGATGTAGCAGCATAAAGGTCGACCAGAAGAAGAAAGCAGAATTTATTACTAACAGAACTTTGTAGAAATAACACACAGATCAACAGTGACCAAACCTTTTCTCATCTCATCGTTCTCTCAAGTCTTGGCTTTCAGGAGAAAAAATATTGTTATTGAAACAAACACACAACAGAAACTATTTCCATGTTTCCACTTCAGCGGGTGGTGAAAACAGCAGGAAGAATCACTGGGACGACTCTCCCAGAGATCAGCACCATCTATCCCACTCGCTGTTTGAGAAGAGTGCGTAATATCCTGCGGGACCAGAACCATCCTGCTCATCACCTTTTCCACCTGCTGCCCTCAGGGAGAAGGTACAGGGCCATAAAGGCCAGAACATCCAGACTGGCCAACAGCCTGTATCCTCAGGCTGTGAGACTACTGAACACTGCCCCCCTTCCCTTTCTGCCCCCCTCTCATGGACAATAACCACACCCACCATCAATAGCACTGAACTGGTTTTGCATTGCTGCATAATGTCACTATTCTCATGTGTTTGTCTGAATGTCCCTGCTCTCAAATGCACTTTACCAACAACATGCCCTTAAGCTGCTGCCAATACTGTCACTGTACTGATGTCATACTGTGCTAAATGTTTACACTAGGGTTTTTAGGGATTACTTAGGTATTTCACTTTATCAACTATGCATGTGGATGCTCCAAACGTAATTTCGTTGTTCTTCTGTGACAATGACAATAAATACTTGAATTGAATTCCTCATTTCCAGTTATTCCTGCTTCTGTTTACCTGCTATCCTCACTAAACCAACTCCAGCTCAGCTGCTTTGTGGCGCCACCGTGCATCAGAAACGTCTTCTTGGCTTTATTCCAGCCATAGAGGAGCATTATTTTACAGTTTGACATTCTTGTTGTTGAAAAGGTGGAAAAAGGTTTCGGAACCACTGCTTCAAATTGTCCTGATCTGAACAGAAAGAATCTGAATTATTCTTTTACACAATATGAAAAGAAGGAATATGATGGTAAAGAATAAGAAACCCAACTTACAAACAGTGTGAGGGAAATATTCCTGCAGGAGATCCTAAACTGAGTTAAAATCAGTAGCTTGGAGGCTGTTCCCGGACTTCTAATCCTGCTCTGCAGCCACATGAGATGGTTAGATGGTTTAATTAACTTCAAGCTTCATTTATTCAAATCAATGATCACAACCTCCCGTTTGTTTCTTTGCCTCAAACCATTTAAACCTTTTAATTGTTGATGGTTTATTGGCTTGAAGAATCATATCAGATCACTGGAGGGTTAAAGAGGCTGAATTAGTGATGATCCTCCTCTTCCACATCTCAATTAGTAGCTGATCATCAGGAGCGTCTCAGCTCCTTCTAACGGGAGAAAACTTCTTTCCACCGTCCACCCTTTCAGTTCCTCTTCACCATCCGTCGCTTTCCAGCAGAAACGAGAAACAAACCTTTGTGGTTTATTTTACTGAAGAGATGGAAGGAGGCGGCCTGCAGATAATCCCCCATCAGGGGTCCACACACCAAACCTGAACACAGCGACGACTGCTCGCTCTCACACACACACACACACACACACACACACACACGTTTTCTGCTTTCAGGGCGGCGAACATGCAAAGCTTTATCTAATTACACAGACCATGTACAACCATCACTGATGTTGTCCCTCAGTCTGGAAACGGTGGAAGCTTCATCTCATCATCATCATCATCACACTGCCACTTCCTCAGGTCCACTTTCTCCAAGTCTTCTCCTCCATTTATCTGTTTAGATTTATTTATTGAGTTTTATGTTCCTTTTAGAATTTCTTCTGTTTTTCAGTGTAAGGAAATGAAGCTTCAGACCACATTTATTTTCCCCCGGGATTAATAAAGATCCTGTTTTATCTCCTTCATCCCGTATCTCTCATATCTAATCACTTTCATCTCTCGTATCCTAACCCTCATCTCTCATCTGCCCTCACCTTAAACCCGGACCGTTTCCATCCTCTGAACGACAGATAATCCCAGAAACTGACCGCTGCTGTAAAACGTCGTGACAACATCAGATTTCCCAGTCATGGATTATTACGGACCAGTGATGAAGGTTTATGACAAACTTATCAGAATCTCTTTCCAGGTAAAAACAAACCTCTAATCCATGATGTTGGAGAAAATATTAAGCAAACTTCCACTGAAAAGCAAGATGAAACAGCAGGAAGACCATCAGGAAATTAAAGATTAAAGATAATTGTTCTACAGGCACAAATAAAAACCTTACATCATTTATTTATAAGACCATGAAACACAAAGATAATATGTCCCATATCGAGGTCTAAAGACTGGACTTAAACGCTTGTTAGAACAATAAAGCTATGATTGAATTGTATGAAGCTCGGTGGAGTTATGTAGGTCTGCAGAAAGCTCTGCTGGGACAACAGCAAGCTTCTTCTAAGTGTGTTAGTCTTTAAAAACGACTCACCCAGGAGCTCCTTGTGATTCTTCGGTCCCTGTGCACCAATGATGAAACTGTCCTTTATTACAAGGCTCAAATCATTTAGGTGATGTCAGAATAATTTATTCATAAATAATTAATCCAGACAGAAATTTTAAAGCCTACAGTCTGCTCTGTTAATTTCATTCCATGTTTCTCTGCTGGCAGCTCGCTGTCTCAGTGTTTGACCGGAAAGGCATTAAATTTAGAAAAGTTAAAGTCGTGAAGGAGGTTTCAGACCTCATCGGCCATCATCTGAAGTTCATCAAGGTCACTAGAAGTCAGGATAAATCCTGATTCTGGCTGGAATGAAACTCTTCATATTTATTTAAAGAAAAAGGATTCAAGCCGTCCTCTTTAGGTCCATCTGTTCAGTTTCTGTTAACACAATTTAACCAGCCAATCAGAGGGCAGCAACTCAGAGCATTTCCTCATGACCAGAGTGTCTTGTTGAGGTCAGAGAATGAAGGAGATGAAGAGGACGACCCGGTACTAGAAGGCGGTTCTGATGAAGAGGACGACCCGGTACTAGAAGGCGGTCCTGATGAAGAGGACGACCCGGTACTAGAAGGCGGTCCTGATGAAGAGGACGACCCGGTACTAGAAGGCGGTCCTGATGAAGAGGACGACCCGGTACTAAAAGGTGGTTCTGATGAAGAGGACGACCCGGTACTAGAAGGCGGTCCTGATGAAGAGGACGACCCGGTACTAAAAGGTGGTTCTGATGAAGAGGACGACCCGGTACTAGAAGGCGGTTCTGATGAAGAGGACGACCCGGTACTAGAAGGCGGTCCCGATGAAGAGGACGACCCGGTACTAGAAGGCGGACCCGATGAAGAGGACGACCCGGTACTAGAAGGCGGACCCGATGAAGAGGACGACCCGGTACTAGAAGGCGGTCCCGATGAAGAGGATGACCCGGTGCTAGAAGGCGGTTCTGATGAAGAGGACGACCCGGTACTAGAAGGCGGTCCTGATGAAGAGGACGACCCGGTACTAGAAGGCGGTTCTGATGAAGAGGACGACCCGGTACTAGAACGCGGTCCCGATGAAGAGGATGACCCGGTGCTAGAAGGCGGTTCCGATGAAGAGGACGACCCGGTACTAGAAGGCGGTTCCGATAAAGAGGACGACCCGGTACTAGAAGGCGGTCCTGATGAAGAGGACGACCCGGTACTAGAAGGCGGTTCCGATGAAGAGGACGACCCGGTACTAGAAGGCGGTCCCGATGAAGAGGACGACCCGGTACTAGAAGGCGGTCCCGATGAAGAGGACGACCCGGTACTAGAAGGGGGTCCCGATGAAGAGGACGACTCGGTACTAGAAGGCGGTCCCGATAAAGAGGACTACCCGGTACTAGAAGGCGGTCCCGATGAAGAGGACGACCCGGTACTAGAAGGCGGACCTGATGAAGAGGACGACTCGGCACTAGAAGGCGGTCCCGATGAAGAGGACGACTCGGTACTAGAAGGCGGTCCCGATGAAGAGGACGACCCGGTACTAGAAGGCGGTCCCGATGAAGAGGACGAACCGGTACTAGAAGGTGGACCTGATGAAGAGGACGACTCGGTACTAGAAGGCGGTCCAGATGAAGACGGCGGTCCCGATGAAGAGGACGACTCAGTACTAGAAGGTGGTCCTGATGAAGAGGACGACCCGGTACTAGAAGGCGGTCCCGATGAAGAGGACGACTCAGTGCTAGAAGGCGGTCCCGATGAAGAGGACGACTCGGTACTAGAAGGCGGTCCCGATAAAGAGGACGACCCGGTACTAGAAGGTGGACCTGATGAAGAGGACGACTCGGTACTAGAAGGCGGTCCAGATGAAGACGGCGGTCCCGATGAAGAGGACGACTCAGTACTAGAAGGTGGTCCTGATGAAGAGGACGACCCGGTACTAGAAGGCGGTCCCGATGAAGAGGACGACCCGGTCTTAGAAGGCGGTCCCGATGAAGAGGACGACCCAGTAGTAGAAGGTGGTCCTGATGAAGAGGACGACCCGGTAGTAGAAGGCGGTCCTGATGAAGAGGACGACCCGGTACTAGAAGGCGGTCCCGATGAAGAGGACGACCCGGTACTAGAAGGCGGGCCCGATGAAGAGGACGACCCGGTACTAGAAGGCGGACCTGATGAAGAGGACGACCCGGTACTAGAAGGCGGTCCTGATGAAGAGGACGATCCGGTATTAGAAGGTGGTCCTGATGAAGAGGACTACCCGGTACTAGAAGACGACCCGGTACTAGAAGGCGGTCCTGATGAAGAGGACGACCCGGTAGTAGAAGGCGGTCCTGATGAAGAGGACGACCCGGTACTAGAAGGTGGTCCTGATGAAGAGGACGACCCGGTACTAGAAGGTGGTCCTGATGAAGAGGACGACCCGGTACTAGAAGGCGGTCCGATGAAGAGGACGACCCGGTACTAGAAGGTGGACCTGATGAAGAGGACGACCCGGTACTAGAAGGTGGTCCTGATGAAGAGGACGACCCGGTACTAGAAGGCGGTCCGATGAAGAGGACGACCCGGTACTAGAAGGCGGACCTGATGAAGAGGACGACCCGGTACTAGAAGGCGGTCCTGATGAAGAGGACGATCCGGTACTAGAAGGCGGTCCTGATGAAGAGGACGACCCGGTACTAGAAGGCCGTCCGATGAAGAGGACGACCCGGTACTAGAAGGCGGTTCTGATGAAGAGGACGACCCGGTACTAGAAGGCGGACCTGATGAAGAGGACGACCCGGTACTAGAAGGCGGTCCTGATGAAGAGGACGACCCGGTACTAGAAGGCGGTCCGATGAAGAGGACGACCCGGTACTAGAAGGCGGACCTGATGAAGAGGACGACCCGGTACTAGAAGGCGGTCCGATGAAGAGGACGACCCGGTACTAGAAGGCGGACCTGATGAAGAGGACGGCCCGGTACTAGAAGGTGGACCTGATGAAGAGGACGACCCGGTACTAGAAGGCGGACCTGATGAAGAGGACAGCCCGGTACTAGAAGGTGGACCTGATGAAGAGGACGGCCCGGTACTAGAAGGTGGAGCTTATAAAGTGGTAAAGGTGAACATCTCCACCATTTCCAAACTTTCTGACCTCCACATTTGAGCTTTCGGAAAAGGGTGAGTTGATATTCATGATGATTGTGTCCGCAGTAAAACCAGAGCCATTGTCGTTTCCATGGATACGGATTAATTAAACAGCTCTTTCTACTAATGATGTGTGATTTGTGAGTTCTTCATGCACATATGGATATTAATTTTTCCAGGCAGATGATTTACACAACTTCACATGGAAAACTGTTCTCCTCTGGACCTGGAATATAGAATTTGCCAGAATAAAGACTGGAGAAGGTTGCTCCAGCTGAGAAATGGAACAACTGGGGATTTTATTTGGAAACACCTCACACACATTTTAGCTTTTCCTGTTGAAGTAAGTGTGTCCAAGCAGGAAGTTCTTACCTTGACTTCCTCCCCTCGCCTGTTATGTAAAAGACCAGCAGCACGAGTTCATCCGAGGTGAACTGTGTTCGCTCATCTTCTGACCAAATGAACCCATCAAGCCTACATAATTAAGCCCCGAGTGGAGATATCGTGTTTGCTTGTTGGAAACACACCAAGGGAATTCATGCTGGCTGTATATATGTGCATTCATGCATACATTAAGCTGTAAAACCTGCAAGCTCTGTCTGCATCCTGCAGATTACATGCTTCAATAAAGGCAGACACCCTCAGCTACCAGAGGTCAGGTCGCTGCATTTCCAGGGTTCTCTTTGCTTCTCTTCCATATATTGTTTATCTTGCATTACTTCCACCACGTTAATTCTATTCAGGCCAGTGTTTCCACCGTTTTCTGTGTAATAAATGACAAACTCTTTATTAACCTCAGATATTCCCCATGAATATAGATGTGATGTTAGGGATCACGACAAGGCCGGTTTGACAGCTTCATTCATCTTAGCGCATTTTTAATATGAAGATTTCTGAAAGGCTTTGCACATAAATGATCATATTAATTTGTCAAAGAAAACAACGTAGCAGAGCCCTAATTGCAGCTCATTTAAAAATACAAAGAGTGAAGCTAAACTGATGTGATTTCATTTAAAAGGATGCTGGAGAGAAAACTGTTTCTAAAGGTTGTCAAATCAGCTCGCTAAAGAGGAATGATGATGAGGAAAGTCCTTAAAAAGACATTTTTATTTGTTATCTGTAGTAGGCAGCCGTCAGTTCGGGGACGAAGAATCCTGACATACGAGCTAAGCTAACAGCTACTCAGACCAGAGCTCAGAGAAGAGCCTTTAAAACCACCTCAAATACTTTAAAGCAGTGAGACATGTGAGATTAATGGCTGCAGTTTTCTATGTTCATGCAAAAGACAAGCAGCTGAAGAACTGAAGTCTGTAGACCATCAGACTTTAAACGAGCCCAAAACTGCAAATTTTCATAACACAGTGGATAAAACTGCAGAAGACACAGATCCTGCTGTGATGGTGACTGGAACAGAACTTCAGGTTATTCATGAATTTAACCCGTTCATGCATAGCGTCCACCACAGTGTAAGGACACTCCAACCTTAATAGAAAAAGCTTTTCTGGACTACTTTGATGGTACAGTGACATCTGTAATCACACGTTTCTGGAGCCGCTGCTGTTCTCACATGCTGAGACGCTGCGTGACGTTGCAGCTTTAAGGACCGCGGCACACGCTAGCGAGCGTAAGCACGCCCGCCAATTTCAACGTCACCGTGTCAAAGAAACACAAGACAACATTATCAGAGGAAAAGAAAGGGAGGCAGGGACAGAGCGAGAGACACAACAAGAGGCAAGATAAGTCTTCTACTGGATGGAGAGACCTCAGAGTACAGGTAGGATGAAGATGGAGCTGGATTAACCGTCGATAGAGCACATCAATGAAAAAATCTGTTAAAATTCTGTAGTGTGTCTTCAAAGGCCGTTTTCTACTATGTGCATCGGTGAGAATGGAATATTTGCACATTAGCCACTTCAGTGGAATCATCCCAGACATCCATCCATTTCCTATATTGCGTATTTCTATTCCAGGTCACGAGGAAGCTGCAGCCCTTCCCAGCGAAGAGTAAGAATTTAGAGTGAACCAGAGAGACCAGTTAAGCTAACATGTATGTCTTTGTGCGTAGGTTCTCTCACACATACACAGGGAGAACATGCAAACTCCACACAGAAAGGACTGGACTGATGCATCAAACATTAAAGGTGGTAGGAATAGAACTGAATGAAGATTTTAACCCAAGCATGTGTAAGTGATCCAGTACGCTTTGTGATCCAGCAGAGAGGTCAGCTTAACCTGGTGCATCTCCAGGTAGCCTTTGTGTTAAACAGACTTCCATTTCCTACACTGCTGCTAAAAGGAGGGAAGTTAGCACAGTTCCTGGGAGAAGGAAAAACACTGCAGAGAATAATCTGGGAAGCTTATTCTCCTAC
Source organism: Melanotaenia boesemani (assembly GCF_017639745.1). Classification (NCBI taxonomy): domain Eukaryota; kingdom Metazoa; phylum Chordata; class Actinopteri; order Atheriniformes; family Melanotaeniidae; genus Melanotaenia; species Melanotaenia boesemani. The sequence continues at coordinate 1,587,766 of NC_055695.1, read as the reverse complement.
TCTACACCAGTGGTTCCCAAGCCTTTTTCTGCAGGGCCCCCCTTTTCATCCCCAGAAATAACATCAAACTCCCGCCGACCCCACTATCACAAGTACCTCGATGCTTACAAAGAAATGTGAAGGAAAAATAGTTTATTGGCAGCTACTCCGTTAACAACACCATGTCAGCGGCAGTCAGGGAATGATCAATGTGAGGCGTGAAAACCAGGAAGCTGCTTCAGGTGAGCTGACGAGGCAGACGCTGCTTCAGTATAACTCTGCTGTTTACCACATTTAAGTAGTTTATTTCTAAAGTAATCTAAAGGCTTTTCTTTGTGTTCAGAATGAGACGTCCCCAAGTAGCACGGTAACTTATTTGGTTTTATACTGTCACATGCTGATAGTTTCAGACATACGACACGCTGTGGTCTGTCTTCATCACCCGCAATCAATCTGGTAGGACTAAAGCAAGATATGTCTCATCGTCTTTTCTTGTTTGTTTGTTGTTAATTCGTCCCATTTACCCATTGATACTTGCACAAATTTTACCATGAACATCCCCCCTGGAACTACTTTTTCCACCGTGCCAAACATCACCCTGGAACTACTTTTTCCACCATGCCTAACATCACCTTGGAACTACTTTTTCCACCATGCCTAACATCACCCTGGAACTGCTTTTAACACCGTGCCGAACATCACCCTGGAACTACTTTTTCCACCATGCCTAACATCACCCTGGAACTACTTTTTTCACCGTGCCGAACATCACCCTGGAACTACTTTTTACACCGTGCCGAACATCACCCTGGAACTACTTTTTTCACCGTGCCGAACATCACCCTGGAACTACTTTTTTACACCGTGCCGAACATCACCCTGGAACTACTTTTTCCACCGTGCCAAACATCACCCTGGAACTACTTTTTACACCGTGCCGAACATCACCCTGGAACTACTTTTTTTACACCGTGCCGAACATCACCCTGGAACTACTTTTTCCACCGTGCCAAACATCACCCTGGAACTACTTTTTACACCGTGCCGAACATCACCCTGGAACTACTTTTTGACGTGTTGCTGCATCGGCTCATATTTTCCATCACATGGTGAAATGTCTCAGTTTCATCATCTGATATGATGTTTATTTTCTTCTGGGAATAAAATATGAGTTCATGAGATCTGGAAATCATTGCTCTGTTTTTATATAGAGTCCCAACTTCTTTGAGATTTGGGATAGTATGATATGAAATATAGGCCGCCTTTTCTCTCTGGGACTTAACAAGAAGCTGCAGACTCCCAGCTTCTCTTCAATCCATATTTTATGTTGCCACAAACCACATTCTGCTACAGAGCCACAGCTTTTAAGTGTTGAAAGAAAGACTTGTTGGCGACCATCTCAGGGGATTTTCCTCCGCTGCCACACGAAGCGCAAGCTTGCAGAGTGATTACCGTAAACATTCACACAATCATGTCTTTAATAAACTGTTGGGAATAAGATTATTATGCAAAGACAATTTTAATGTGCACATTTTAGAATTTCATGACAGCTGAACAGAGGAAATTAGAAAGAAGAGTTGTGGTTCAGTTGTTTCCCAAAAGCTGCTCAGGGCTGATTTTAGAAGCCTCGTATGAAACTGGTAATACTCCGGTTTTATTGTTGAATATTTAATCCACATATTGACAGGAAGGTGTTCCATCTGAGTCAGAATTAACTTGAGTGTTTTTGTGCTAATAAAACATTAAACATTGTGGCCCAAAGGTTCATGTTTAATAGTATTTTAACAACAAAGATGCTCTGTCACAGAGAAGGAGGTTATAACTCAGTTATGTTAGTTGTTGGCTAAAAGTAGAGAAACTCTTTGTTTTTTGCAGCTTTTTTAAACACAATCAGATGGATTTCTACAGGTAAGACAAAGTCCCGACTCAGAAAAGTGAGTTTTAAAAGCACTACGACCAACTGAGCAGCTCCCAGTTTTAGTTCATGTAACAGTAAAAACGCAACTTTAATGTAAAAGCAAAATGCTGCTGTTGTTAGATGATAGTTCTGTAAGTCAACTGTAACATTAATGGCTATATCCTGTGATTGTATTTTAAAGGAACACTACATAACTTTCACCTTAAAACTCCATCCCTCCAACTCACTGGATGCTACGCTCACATTACTCATCGACATTCATTAAGGCGTCGTCATCCTGCAACGTCCCGAGGCTCTGAAACCACTTCTCTACTTTTAATTTTTCCAGCATAGAAAATCACTTTACGGCACAATGTCATAGACTAGCAACTGGATATCAACTGACTGGCCATTTTAAACCATCACCATGGTGATTCATCAAAGAAATCCAAAAAGACATTATCAGACAGACAAAATTAAAAACTTAAGAAATGAGACAGCAGCGAAAATCAGACTGACTTCTACAGACTGGAGAGATCTCAGAGAAGAGACGGGATGAAGACGATGCTGGGTTAGCCGTCATTAGGCGGATAAAGACGATGCCGGGTTAGCCGTCATTAGGCGGATGAAGAGGATGCCGGGTTAGCCGTCATTAGGCGCATGAAGACGATGCGGGGATAGCCGTCATTAGGCGGATGAAGAGGATGCCGGGTTAGCCGTCATTAGGCGCATGAAGACGATGCTGGGTTAGCCGTCATTAGGCGGATGAAGAGGATGCCGGGTTAGCCGTCATTAGGCGGATGAAGACGATGCCGGGTTAGCCGTCATTAGGCGGATAAAGACGATGCCGGGTTAGCCGTCATTAGGCAGATGAAGACAATGCTGGGTTAGCCGTCATTAGGCGGATGAAGAGGATGCCGGGTTAGCCGTCATTAGGCAGATGAAGACAATGCCGGGTTAGCCGTCATTAGGCGGATGAAGAGGATGCCGGGTTAGTAGTCATTAGGCAGATGAAGACGATGCCGGGTTAGCCGTCATTAGGTGGATGAAGACGATGCCGGGTTAGCTGGCATTAGGTGGATGAAGAGGATGCCGGGTTAGCCGTCATTAGGTGGATGAAGACAATGCTGGGTTAGCCGTCATTAGGCGGATGAAGACGATGCCGGGTTACCCGTCATTAAGCAGGTGGAAGACTATGCCGGGTTAGCCGTCATTAGGTGGATGAAGACAATGCCGGGTTAGCCGTCATTAGGCGGATGAAGAGGATGCCGGGTTAGCCGTCATTAAGCAGGTGGAAGACTATGCCGGGTTAGCCGTCATTAGGAGGATGAAGACTATGCCGGGTTAGCCGTCATTAGGTGGATGAGGAGGATGCCGGGTTAGCCGTCATTAGGCGGATGAAGACGATGCCGGGTTAGCCATCATTAGGAGGATGAAGACGATGCCGGGTTAGCCGTCATTAGGCAGATGAAGACAATTCCGGGTTAGCCATCATTAGGAGGATGAAGACGATGCCAGGTTAGCCGTCATTAGGAGGATGAAGACGATGCCGGGTTAGCCGTCATTAGGAGGATGAAGACGATGCCGGGTTAGCCGTCATTAGGCGGATGAAGACGATGCCGGGTTAGCCGTCATTAAGCAGATGAAGACGATGCCGGGTTAGCCGTCATTAAGCAGATGAAGACGATGCCGGGTTAGCCGTCATTAAGCAGATGAAGACGATGCCGGCTTAGCTGTCATTAGGAGGATGAAGACGATGCCTGGTTAGCCGTCATTAGGCGGATGAGGACGATGCCGGGTTAGCCGTCATTAGGCGGATGAAGAGGATGCCGGGTTAGCCGTCATTAGGCGGATGAAGATGATGCCGGGTTAGCCGTCATTAGGCGGATGAAGATGATGCCGGGTTAGCCGTCATTAGGCGGATGAAGACGATGCCTGGTTAGCCGTCCCGGGTTAGCCGTCATTAGGCGGATGAAGACGATACCGGGTTAGCCGTCATTAAGCAGATGAAGACGATGCCGGGTTAGCCGTCATTAAGCAGATGAAGACGATGCCGGGTTAGCCGTCATTAAGCAGATGAAGACGATGCCGGGTTAGCCGTCATTAGGCGGATTAAGACGATGCCGGGTTAGCCGTCATTAGGCGGATGAAGAGGATGCTGAGTCAGCCGTCATTACGCAGATGAAGACGATGCCGGGTTAGCCGTCATTAGGCGGATGAAGACGATGCCGGGTTAGCTGTCATTAGGCGGATGAAGAGGATGCCGGGTTAGCCGTCATTAGGTAGATAAAGAGGATGCTGGGTTAGCCGTCATTAGGCGGATGAAGACGATGCCTGGTTAGCCGTCATTAGGTAGATAAAGAGGATGCTGGGTTAGCTGTCATTAAGCAGATGAAGAGGATGCCGGGTTAGCTGGCATTAGGCGGATGAAGACGATGCCTGGTTAGCCGTCATTAGGCGGATGAAGACGATGCCTGGTTAGCCGTCATTAGGTAGATAAAGAGGATGCTGGGTTAGCCGTCATTAGGCGGATGAAGACGATGCCTGGTTAGCCGTCATTAGGTAGATAAAGAGGATGCTGGGTTAGCCGTCATTAGGTAGATAAAGACGATGCCGGATTAGCCGTCATTAGGCGGATGAAGACAATGCCGGGTTAGCCGTCATTAGGCGGATGAAGACGATGCCGGATTAGCTGTCATTAGGCGGATGAAGACGATGCCTGGTTAGCCGTCATTAGGAGGATGAAGACTATGCCGGGTTAGCCGTAATTAGGCGGATGAAGACGATGCCGGATTAGCCGTCATTAGGCGGATGAAGACGATGCCTGGTTAGCCGTCATTAGGCGGATGAAGACGATGCCTGGTTAGCCGTCATTAGGCGGATGAAGACGATGCCTGGTTAGCCGTCATTAGGCGGATGAAGACGATGCCTGGTTAGCCGTCATTAGGCGGATGAAGACGATGCCGGATTAGCCGTCATTAGGCGGATGAAGACGATGCCTGGTTAGCCGTCATTAGGCGGATGAAGACGATGCCGGGTTAGCCGTCATTAGGCGGATGAAGACGATGCCGGGTTAGCCGTCATTAGGCGGATGAAGAGGATGCTGAGTCAGCCGTCATTACGCAGATGAAGACGATGCCGGGTTAGCCGTCATTAGGCGGATGAAGACGATGCCGGATTAGCCGTCATTAGGCGGATGAAGACGATGCCTGGTTAGCCGTCATTAGGCGGATGAAGACGATGCCGGGTTAGCCGTCATTAGGCGGATGAAGACGATGTTTCTTCTTAGTGTTGGCTGACCTCTACGTGACCTTTGGGACATTGACACATGTTCGTAAAACCAAACTGGGTATTCTTCCAACAGACATTTGCCAATATTTTAAATGGAAGTTAGCTTACAGCTACAATCTTCGGTCAAACTACTCATATTTATTATGTCTCGAAAGTCGGGACTGAGATGGGAGGGAAAGTTATTTTATATTCTTTCCTCATTGCCTGGAACAAGCTGCAAAATAAGCTGATCTTATGGCGTGTGATTTAAAAAAGTAAATTAAAGAAGAGTTTAATCTGTGGTCTGCTCATGTTAACCTTCGTGTTAACTGATGCTTCTTTAAATGGTTTTTATGTTTTAACTTTTCTTTTTTAAGTTCTTGTGTGTTTTTAAAGTCTTCTTTTTATTTTGGCTGTTATTTGTGCCGCCATCTTGGCCAGGACACTGTTGTAGAATTAGTTCTTCCCTCAGATGGTCTGTAGTCCTGGTAGAATAATTGTGGATTAAACAGGTTTTCAGCCTAAAGCTGGACACGTCTCACCTACATGGTTCTAAAGAATAAAACCAGTCAACCTTCGCTGCATGTGCCTCCACACGTGTCCCGTCCCTCCATGATGATGTCATGCTGACATCTCTGAGAGCTTTATTGATCAGTTTGTCTTTCCAGCTGAATGGAGCAGAGCAGCATTAGTGGAGACTAATAGCTCGTCCTCTTATGAATCCAATATGAAAGCAGCATTGGTGAAAATGGATGGGAAGACCCTGAATGATGGCAGAGATCGACCACACGAGCCTGTCTGGGAAAATGTAATCTGTGTCGAATGGCGCTCAGGAACTCATCACACGGGTCGCATCCATTACTCACGGCGCTCCAGTGAGCTAATGGAGCCGGCCTCCATCTCAGAGAGAAACCATTTGCGTTAGCATTCCTTACGTAAACACATCTAATAGATTATTAACTTACACTTAAATAGTAAACAGAATGGCTAAAGTTGGAGGTAGGAGCATCCGGCATCAGCTGCAGCTTTCCTTGCTGTCTCTCAGGCTGCAGGGAACGCTGGGAATGGCAGGAACGCCGGGTTGTTAATGAGGTGTGATGTGTGCTGGGATCCGGCTGCTGGTAGTGACAAAGTGAGCCAGAGAGCAGCTGCCATCCAGCCAACATCAGCACTCAGAGCGGGTTGGTAGCTGCAGGGCCATCAGCTGCACAATCTCAACCAAAATGAAAATTCAAAAGCAATAAATTAAAATCTGCTTCACAGGGAGATAAAATGTTTAGTTTGGTTGGTAAACTGAGCCAAGAATAACACCCCATTAAGCTCAGCAGATTTCCGTACGATCAGCAGTAATTTGGTGTCCTGGATGTTTTTATTGTGCAACCAAAAACACTTAAAGACTCCACAAATGGGGACTTGTTTTGAATTTCTTGCAGGCAGCAGCTCTGTTAAAGAAAAGCCAACCCATAATATCTGCAGAGAGCTCGACCCCCCACAGCAGGGGGCGAGTCAAACTAATCTGGCTGAGTGGGGGCTGGTTGCACTTCATCTGACAAAACACCAACACAGAAGATGTCACTTCTCATGATAAAATCAAAAACTTTTTCCTCTTTCAAAACAATCTCGACTGTTTTGCAACTTCCTTTTTAAATCTCCATTAAATTTTTCAACATTTTTATCATCAAATTTCAGCCCAAATTTAAAGGAAACTGACAGAAAGTCTGTTTCTGTGTTGAGAAATAAAAAAAAACCTGCACGTGTTGTGATTTTAGCATTACAGTCACAGGAAAGGAGTTATTTTTCTCCTGTCAGTTCTAAGTTTGGACCACTGCGTTTTTCAGACCTGCGTGGTAAATATACTTCATCAGATCCACCTTCTAGTACCAGGTCAGAACCCTGTGTGTAAATCTTGGTGAACAAGGTGGTGGAAACCTTCCTCAGAGGTTTTCTCCGTATTAACATGACAGCATCACACAGTTGCTGCAGGTTTGTCGGCTGCATCCATGATGAGAATCTCCCGTTCCACCACATCCCAAAGCTGCTCTACTGGACTGAGATCTGGTGGCTGTGGAGGCCGTTGGAGTCCAGTGAACTCATCATCATGTTCTAGAAAGCAGGTGGAGATGATCTGAGCTTTGTGACATGGTGCATTATCCTGCTGGAAGTAGCATCAGAAGATGCTCCACTGTGGTCATAAAGGGATGGACATGGTCAGCAACAATACTCAGGTAGGCTGTGCTGGTTCAACCAGGCCACGTTGGGACTAAGGGGTCCAAAGTGGGCCAAGAAAATCTCCCCCCACCATTACACCAGCAGCAGCCTGAAGCGTTGATCCAAGGCAGGATGGATCCATGTTTTCATGATGTTTCCAGCAGATTCTGAGCCGAGCATCTGAATGTGGAGCTGAAATGGAGACTCATCAGACCAGCAACGTTTCTCCATCTTCTATTGTCCAGTGTTGGTGAGTGTGTGTGAATTGTAGCCTCAGTTTCCTGTTCTTAGCTGGCAGGAGGCACCTGGTGTGTCTTCTGCTGCTGGAGTCCATCTGCTTCCAGGCTGGACGTGTTGCGTTCAGAGATGCTGGTCTGCAGACCTTGGCTGGAACCAGTGGTTGTTATGGTTTAGTGTCGGTAAACCCTGACGTCTGTAGCATTTCCACAGCAAACACACCTGGTAGTCAGTGATAGTGATAGACGTGTCAGCTACATAACAACGTGACATCAAAGCAATGAGGCGCCATCCTTGAATTCTAAGGAAGAAGAAGGCGAGAACAGGAGGATGGTGGACATTCAGTAGGTGGTCTTTATTTCTTCTTGTCACGTGGCTTTAAATAAATCCACCGTATATTTAAACATGGAGCTGTTCCTGCTTTGTTCTGATTGCTGAGTCACACGGGGAGTGATGAATCTTTCCACCAATCACTGGAGCACATTGAGTCAAGATCCATCCTTCTGGGTGGGATCAGTAAGACTGGGATCCCAACGGAAGAATCAACAAAGTGGGGCGGATTTTCTGGCACGTTCCAGAATTTTCCGTCCCCGTCCGGTTCTGACTGCAGAAAGCAAACTTCTCTGAAAACAGTTTGAAGATTTTCCTTCTGCATCTAAATTCATAAAGTTCGTCTCACTTTTTCTCTTCCATGCAGATGAACTCATTTGGGATGGGGATCAGTGCACGTCTGTCAGCATCAGCTGGACACAGATGCCCTCAGGAACGCGGTGCACACGCCTGGTTCTGATGCCCGGCCCAGCCTTAGCGTGGCAGAGAGCAGAGGTCGGGAGTCAGAGCTGCAGACCAACGCTAAGTGCCCTAATTACGACATAATTCAACATGTATTAAGGTCACGAAGCAGGTTCCTGTGGCTTAATAGAGGAAAATACTCAGAATCCCACAAACTGCTGGAATAATGGGCCTTTCTTTATATTTGGCATCAATTAAAACCACTTGTAGAAGCTGCAAGTAGAAGACGTTTAAAGAAAACACTCTTCTCCAGTGTTTTCCCCAGGTTAACACTTCCAGATAATATACTAGTAGTACTGTAGAAGCTAGTCGTCCCATCACAGCGGGAACATTTACTCATCATGTGACAGCTGCACTCAGCTCTGAAGTCACGTCTTCAAACCTCATCACGGACTCATTTTAAATCAACGACAGACTAAAAACATGGAGGACAAAAAACTGTCCAACTTCTCAAATGTCCTGATGAAGTGAACAAAGACGCCCACTTTAAAAATCCTTAAAGCTCAGATCTCAGGTAACATACTGACGTTAATAAAACCTATAAAGACCTGCAGCTCTTCCATGAAAACAGTCAACTTCTCCTTCACCAAGTCTGAACTCCGACTGGAATCAAAGAGAAAAGTGAAACGGAGCCGAGCAGATAAATAATCCCAACAGGTGGTCTTGAAATGTTTGTAGAGCAAATTTAATAAAAGCTGAATTTAAATGTGAGCAGACTGTATTAGCAGCTGGATCTGAACCTGAGCAGCAGAAATCCCACCAAACCGCAGAGCGGCGACGCCGGGAGGGACTCCGGGAAAATGAAAGCTGATCTTTTCTGACACTGGTCGGGTCTTCATGATGTGAAGCTCGTCTCAGAACAGAAAACATGCAGCAGATCAACACGTTTAATAAAGCACGGTCCCTGCTGCCTCTGCAGATGATGGACCAGATCCGTCCCGGTTTCCTGCAGCAACATCCCGGCTGTTCCGACCCGGCAGCTCCTCAGCAATGAGCTGGGTTTGTCTCATCACACAGAAAACAAAGAACACATTCACACACCGGAAAAATAAATATGCACATGAAATTTATTATGTCAGAGGTCTGAAGCTTGTGTTGTGATTTTCCCCCAAACTGAACCTGATCATCATGCAGATCCTACAGAGAAGCTTCAGAATTCCAGGAAAAACCACCAGGAAACGTTTCCCTGGTCTTCTAAAATGCTCCTCCATCTTTCTGAAGGTCTTTCAAGTTCTTCTTTGGACATTTTCTGACTTATTTCCCTTATTTCCACTCCAGTCCTGGTTCTGGACCAGATCCACTCCAGTCCTGGTACCGGACCAGATCCACTCCAGTCCTGGTACTGGACCAGTTTCAGAGGAACTTAATTCTAACCTCTGAATCATTCAGGCAGAAAAAAGGCTCCAAACTCAAGAGATGAACAAGGTCTGAAAGTGGTGTCCTGAAGAACTGGGAACAAATCCAGCAAAGACCTGAACCAGGACCTGAGAGATGCATCTGGACCTTCCCAAGGAAGGAAGCAGGGAGAAAAGGCTGAGGTAGGTCACATGACCCAAGAACTGGACTGAAGACTTGTGGAAACAGGTCTGATGGAGGGAAGGATCCTCCCCTGAACCTGGACCTCAACATTAACGAAGCAGTGTGGGATCATCTGGACAGAGAGCAGGACACAAGGTAGAAACATCCAAAGAAGAGCTTTGGAAAGTCCTTGAAGGACCCTGGAGAACTGTTCCTGGATGCTAAAGCAATAACAGAAAGCTTCTCTATGAGTTCAGACTGTGTTGGAGAATAAAAGCAGGACACCACAGGCTGCTCTCCTGACTCTGAGGCCTTAAATAAAAACTCTGAACACAACAAATATTCATTTTTAGATCCTTAGATCTGGATGACTCCAGTTCTGACTCAGATACTACAAAAATCTAATGTTAAAGAACTGTGTGTATCTATGGATACAGGAGGGAAAAAGATTAATATTATTCATTTTGAAACACTGGAACTCAAAGCTGTAGCTTCTCTTCCAAACAAAACAAAGCCTCCATCATCTCTGATGGTGACCTCTGACAGTACAAACATCTGGTCAGCTGACCTGAGAGAGCAGCCAGCCACCAGGCGGTCAGAGGTTGGACAGATCACACCCCAAGCTTCAGATGGAAGTAAACCTACAGTCGTCTGCATATAGATGAAAGGAAATCATGTGTTTTCAGCTCCGAGCAGCAGGTTTGAAGACAACAGAAGTGGTCCAAGACCAACCAGTAAATCAAGAGCTTCTCCTTCCATCTCATTTCCTTCACCAGGACAGACCAACACAGAGTCCACATCACTGCAGAAGCCGCACCGAACCTCCTGCAGATCCTCCGCTCCTTCCCTTCCTTACTCCTGAATAAGACCTTCAACTCCTTCACTTGGAGCAGGTCCTCATTCCTGACCTGGAGATGACACGCCAGCCTTTTCCTGCTGAGGACCCTGGTCTGAGATCCTCATCCCGAGCAGTTGGAGCCGGCTTACATTTTTGGGTGAAGCCTGACACACAGCTGACTGGCAGAAAGAAAGAATCATGGCTTCCCGTGTGACTCTGCAGTCAGAGGAAAGCAGGAACAGCTCCATGATTAATATACGGTGGATTTGTTGAAAGAAGACACCCTGCTGGAAGTCCACCATTCGCCTCCTTTGTTTCTGCGTCGCCTTTGGAAGCTGTCGCGCCACTATGATGTCATGCTGTGTTCGCTGACATATATATTCGCTTGTTGTAGAAACAGAGATCAGGGTTTACCAGACCGACCCGTACCGAACTCAACCTGCAGGTGGAAACAGGGGTTTAGAGACAGGTCTAAACAGACGGGTCTAGATCCAGTTTGTTTCCCAACCACATGCTGAAGTTATTTTTGTGCCGTAGTAGAGGTTAAAACATTATCAATACCGAGAACAGACGGAACAAAGAAGAGAAAACCTCCTGTAGAAGTCCAGGAGGGACAACAACAAAGGAGGATCCAGATCCCTCCACATCCAGTTAAAAGGGAGGTGATGGAGATGTTTTCCTCCAGCTGATAACCACAACAGTTAAACCTTCTGACGGTTCGGTGAGCCTTCACGTTCCAGCCTTTTCCTCCTGGATTTACACAAACCGTGCATCGGGATGGGAGCTACTGCAGGAACATGATGGGATGTAGCCCTCAGTCCCACGTGATGAAGATGCTTCTGTCATGTTCTGTCACTTCAAACCAGGGCAGTCAAACTCAGTTTAGATCAGGTTCCACATTCAGCTCAATCTGGCCTCCAGTGGGTCGAAACAGTAACACAGAAATAAGGAAGACTCCTTTGTTTTAGTACAAACAAGAACCACCACGTCGTCAAGAGGTTTACATTAAAGAACGTCGAGCCTGAAGTGTCCTACATGTGTAATTTGATTCTGTTTAATCTATTTCCAATTTATAAAATACATAAATATTTTAAATATATATATATATATATATATATATATATATATATATATATATATATATATATATATATATATACAGTTTTAAAATAAGTTTCTAATTTCTTTATTTGATCATTTTCTTATTTATACAATTTTCGTTTTCAAAATCAGATTTATGTGTGAATTACAACAAAAATCCAGCATTTCACATCATGATCAGAGCAACTTTTCCAGGTCTCGAAGTTGTTTTAAATGTACATATGTGCACATTTCCACACGTATGTGAAGTAATCCTGAGCACCTGAACTGACTCACCTCAGCATACAAGCTGTAAGGTCAGAAAGATGGAAAACATGGAACTAGCTCTCCTCCTGACCTGGTTACATTTAAACAGGATTACAATATTACAGTTACTTTCATTAAAATATTAGTTCATTCTGTGGGCCAGACTTGAGCCTCTGATGAGCCTTTCTTGGCCCCCAGGCCCTATGTTTGACACCCCTGTATTAACAGACTGAGGATCTCATTTCAGGTTCCCATCACAGCGAGATTTCCTTCATTAAACTAATGATTCACTTTAAAACTGAAATGAGGGCAGATGGCGGATGTAAAACAAACCAAAACAAAAAGCTGTGCTGCTCCTCATGAAGGAATATGTGACATTTTGTGACAGTTTCTGAACCCCGCTGGTAAATATCCACCTCCTTAGTTCCCTGAGAATCACTGAAAATAGATTTTCTTTCCAAACTGAGGACAAAGTTTTTGCTGTGAGGGTTGGATGTGTTTTCCCAGCACACTTTGATGTGTCCTTGGATGAGTGTGACCCCCGCTGTGTTTTTGAAGCACGCTCATGGCTTTGATCAACATGGCCGTGCTGGAAACCTTCCCAATAGCAACTGCAAGACTGAAGTCTGGAAGCTTAACAAACAACCAATCCCACAGAGGCTCTCGGGATATTTATGCAGCAGATAGAAACAGGAAAAATGAAACTGCGCGGAGAGTAAAGTCAGCTTCCAGGACTGCCAGCTCTGCAAAGTCCACCTGTGTCCATGAGATTCCGGAGAACAGGGGAAAAACCAGAATCATGTTTGGAAAGATGCCATTTCTTCTTCATTTTTAGGCTCATTTTCTGCAGCAAAACTCACTAATTTCTCAAAGTAAAGACCAAAAACTGAAATTATCACAGGCTGAAATGTGTTTGAACAATGATAAACCCAATAAAGCAGCTTACTGGCCCCCCGCTGTGCCCACATGCATGCATGATGCCAAAGAAAGCCAATGAATCTGCCAGCACAGACCGCAGAGCAGCCCCCCAGGCGGACATCAAATCTGACACCATTAATAAAACCGTTTCACCTCCTGGAACAAGCAACAGATCTTCTGTGTGGGAGGAGGTCTCCATCACACCGATCGAGCCTCTAATGATCCAGACGAGTAATTAAGAGTCTCACGGCCCTGCAGGCACACACTTCACATCATCGGTTAACTGAGCAGAGACTCAGTCTTCGGTGGGGCAATTTGTAAAAACGATATAGTGAAGAACAAACCTGGAACCTCCCCAGATTCTCTGCTTTCACACAAGACAGTTCATTCAGGATGATTTCCCTTTTTGAAACTACAGCCCGCTCTGTTTCATAGAAACTTATCTGCCATAGCGATCCTTTACGGACAGTCATTGCTAGAAAGGCGAGCAGGTGGCTAACGAACTCAATCTGTACACAGTAATCTTTCACTAAACAGAGATACGGGATTAAGCAAAGATTTCCTGCTTATCCTGACTTTCACAAGAACAGTTACACATTAGTTACCATGGAGATTTAACCTGTACAGCTAGCTAGGCTAACAGACTGGATAACAGACAGAAAAACAGCCAGGCTAACAAGCCATGCTAACAGACACAATGGGTGTGTCCCAAACCGCGCACTTCTATACTTCGAACACTACATTTAAGTGCTTAGTGCGCTGACACAGAAATTTCAGTAAAAACTCAGTGCACTGAAAGTACCCGGATGCTACCCTAAACTCGGCCAAAAATCTAGTGCGAAACGATGGACACTACACGCACTAAACGGACGCCATCTTGCTGACGTAGCGGAAGGGGAGGGACTTTCAACCAGTTTTTCAGAGCTGGCAGCCACCGACTCAGCGGTACCGATGCAGGCGGAGGCTGTTTTCTACTGTTGTAAGTATGAAGATATTTGATCATAATTCTAATATAAACTGCAGCATGCTTCTTATCTCTTCTATCCCTGATGACAGTTATGGATCTGATCATTTGTTGGAGGCTGCTGTAGAGTTAGCAACGTAAATGTTAACAGTTTTATAGCCGATTTCGAGGATCTAGGTGGGCTATAAGTGTTAAAAATGATTAATGCTATAGGTTCCGTATGTTTATTCATGATTGTTGAACTCCAGATGAAGCACTGTGGGGTCTCTGGAGTAAACGAAATGGTCCTTGATCTGAAAACTGATTATAAAACACCGCTGGTTTAGAGAACCGGCCCGTTTCCATGGTTTCGCTGACGAAGTACAGCGTACATAACTTTAGATAAGCGTCTGCAAAGTACCCATAAAGTACATAATAATGTTTGCTTTTATATAACCTGCCATTCTGTGTTCACCGTAGGTCACTGTGGCATCAAACTACCGAGCCAGCAGTGGCACTGAGGCTTTTACCACCTGCGGGCTACGATGCTGCTGTGGAGAAGAGGTGGCAAGAGAGAAATGTTTTAATAAAAAGTTTAAATAAAATGTTTTCTGTATCCCTGTTTTAGCGTCTTCATTACTGCATTTCATATTTTAAATGATGGTTTCTAGTATAATCGGTTTCCTGTTGCCAGACGTAAACGGTATCAGTGTAAACACCAATGAAAACAGATGTATAATGTAACGTACTTTAATCCAGTTAAGATATCTTTGCTTATTTAAAAGCTGTTGTTTAGTGTTTTAAATTTTAAATTATGTCTCCCCCATAACAAGTATGGGGGAGACATGCAAAGACACATGAACGTGTGCTGATGGTTTCTATTATCAACTGAGATAGATTAATACAGTGGAGGCCACGATTCTTGTTTCACTAATGAGGCCTTTTAAAAGGCATTTAATAGCATAAAAGTATGAAGACATGCAAACACGTATGTTAACGTGATTTTGGAAGGAAAAAAAAAAGTATATTAACAGAGCGGCGCTGCTAAGCTGGTACGTCACTACCGGTAAGTGCAAAACGTTAGTGCTCAATTTGGATCAGGTCTTACCCACGATAGTGTCACTACAGAAGGTAGTGCTTAGTGCGCACTACACACTACCTTCCAGTGCACTCATGTAAGTGCGCGGTTTGAGACACACTCAATAACAGCCAGGCTAACAAGACATGCTAACAGACAGGATAACAGCCAGGCTAACAAACATGCTAACAGACAGGATAACAGCCAGGCTAACAGACAGGATAACAGCCAGGCTAACAAGACATGCTAACAGACAGGATAACAGCCAGGCTAACAAGCCATGCTAACAGACAGGATAACAACCAGGCTAACAAACATGCTAACAGCCAGGCTAACAAGATACGCTAACAGACAGGATAACAGCCAGGCTAACAAACATGCTAACAGACAGGATAACAGCAAGGCTAACAAGACATGCTAACAGACAGGATGACAGCAAGGCTAACAAACATGCTAACAGACAGGATAACAGCCAGGCTAACAAACATGCTAACAGACAGGATAACAACCAGGCTAACAAGACATGTTAACAGACAGGATGTCAGCCAGGCTAACAAACATGCTAACAGACAGGATGACAGCCAGGCTAACAAACATGCTAACAGCCAGGCTAACAGCCAGGCTAACAAACATGCTAACAGACAGGATAACAGCAAGGCTAACAAGACATGCTAACAGACAGGATGACAGCCAGGCTAACAAACATGCTAACAGGCAGGATAACAGCCAGGCTAACAAGACATGCTAACAGACAGGATGACAGCCAGGCTAACAAACATGCTAACAGACAGGATAACAGCCAGGCTAACAAACATGCTAACAGACAGGATAACAGCAAGGCTAACAAGACATGCTAACAGACAGGATGACAGCCAGGCTAACAAACATGCTAACAGGCAGGATAACAGCCAGGCTAACAAGACATGATAACAGACAGGATGACAGCCAGGCTAACAAACATGCTAACAGACAGGATAACAACCAGGCTAACAAGACATACTAACAGACAGGATGACAGCCAGGCTAACAAACATGCTAACAGACAGGATAACAGCAAGGCTAACAAGACATGCTAACAGACAGGATAACAACCAGGCTAACAAGACATGCTAACAGACAGGATGTCAGCCAGGCTAACAAACATGCTAACAGACAGGATAACAGCAAGGCCAACAAGACATGCTAACAGACAGGATAACAACCAGGCTAACAAGACATGCTAACAGACAGGATAACAGCCAGGCTAATGTTGCAAATATTTTATATGCATTCTCATTCATTTACTCATTTATTATTCATTTACTTATTTAAGCATTCTTATTCATTTATTCATTTACGTTTTATCCTTAGATTTTAGTAACATGCATTAGGCTCTGCTTTTAATTAATAGAACTACAGCTTAATTGTTATCATTGCTTTGCAGGTTACAGATAGTGCATTCACATAAACTCATACAGGGTTACTGAGTCCGGCATTCACAATGCTGGTAAAGTGGCAAGGGACCTTGAAAATTGTTCTGGTGCCCAGCAAGAGAAAGCTGAGAAGATAACAAATAAGCAGAAATAGGGAGGATAAAACTTGTTTTGCAGATCTCACCCAACTGACTGTGGGAAAGAAGAAAACAGCCTGGGAAGAAAAGTGACGGAAGAAGGAAGGACCACCTTGCAAAATACACATTCACATGAATGCGCACCACATGCACGCACATAGCCACAATGCATTGTATCAGTATAAATGAGGAGGATAATTTAGGTAGGCGGGTCTTTTGGCTGAACCGAAGAGTCCCGACACTTCGTGTATTAGTTGACCAGAAGCTAAGCTAACAGGCCTCCTTCTCGAGAAGATATGTATTGTTTTCTTATTACTGGCTTAACAAAGAATTGTCAATTCTACTCAAACTCTGGTGTTTTTGCCTTCTTTTAAAAATGTGGATTTTTGAACACTCTTCCTTCTGTTGATTTATTTACAGGTGGTGAACAAATCTTTTAAAGCCAACAAATAATATTTTAAAACTTCACTAACAAGACATGCTAACAGACAGGATGACAGCCAGGCTAACAAACATGCTAACAGACAGGATAACAGCCAGGCTAACAAGACATGTTAACAGACAGGATGTCAGCCAGGCTAACAAACATGCTAACAGACAGGATAACAACCAGGCTAACAAGACATGGGGTGTGTCCCAAACCGCAGCACTTCTATACTTCGAACACTACATTTAAGTGCTTAGTGCGCTGACACAGAAATTTCAGTAAAAACTCAGTGCACTGAAAGTACCCGGATGCTGCCCTAAACTCGGCCAAAAATCTAGTGCGAAACGATGGACACTACACGCACTAAACGGACGCCATCTTGCTGACGTAGCGGAAGGGGAGGGACTTTCAACCAGTTTTTCAGAGCTGGCAGCCACCGACTCAGCGGTACCGATGCAGGCGGAGGCTGTTTTCTACTGTTGTAAGTATGAAGATATTTGATCATAATTCTAATATAAACTGCAGCATGCTTCTTATCTCTTCTATCCCTGATGACAGTTATGGATCTGATCATTTGTTGGAGGCTGCAGTAGAGTTAGCAACGTAAATGTTAGCAGTTTTATAGCCGATTTCGCGGATCTAGATGGCCTATAAGTGTTAAAAATGATTAATGCTATAGGTTCCGTATGTTTATTCATGATTGCTGAACCTCCAGATGAAGCACTGCGGGGTGTCTGGCGTAAACGAAATGGTCCTTGATCTGAAAACTGATTAGGAAACACCGCTGGTTAGAGAACCGGCCCGTTTCCATGGTACCGCTGACGAAGCCGTAGCTGATTGCAGACGCTTATCTAAAGTGATGTACAAAGTACCCATAAAGTATATAATAATGTTTGCTTTTATATAACCTGCCATTCTGTGTTCACCGTAGGTCACTGTGGCATCAAACTACCGAGCCAGCAGTGGCACTGAGGCTTTTACCACCTGCGGGCTTGGACGCTGCTGTGGAGAAGAAGAGGCGGCAAGAGAGAAATGATTTAATTAAAAGTTTAAATAAAATGTTTTCTGCATCCCTGTTTTAGCGTCTTCATTACTGCATTTCATATTTTAAATGATGATTTCTAGTAAAATCGGTTTCCTGTTGCCAGACGTGAACGTATCAGTGTAAACACCAATGAAAACACATGTATAATGTAACGTACTTTAATTCAGTTAAGATATCTTTGCTTATTTAAAAGCTGTTTTAGCATAAAAGTATGACATGCAAACACGTATGTTGACGTGATTTTGGATTTTGGAAGAAAAAAAAAGTATATTAACAGAGCGGCGCTGGTAAGCTGGTACGTCACTACCGGTAAGTGCAAAACGTTAGTGCTCAATTTGGATCAGGACTTACCCACGATAGTGTGCACTACAGAAGGTAGTGCTTAGTGCGCACTACGCACTACCTTCCAGTGCACTCATGTAAGTGCGCGGTTTGAGACACACTCATGATAACAGACAGGATGACAGCCAGGCTAACAAACATGCTAACAGACAGGATAACAGCAAGGCTAACAAGACATGCTAACAGACAGGATAACAGCAAGGCTAACAAGACATGCTAACAGACAGGATGACAGCCAGGCTAACAAACATGCTAACAGACAGGATAACAGCCAGGCTAACAGAAATGCTAACAGACAGGATAACAGCCAGGCTAACAAACATGCTGTTGTGGCTTTTGTCCGGCCGGGCTCCCTGCTCCGGGACCGTACTCCGACCACGAGAAGGAGCGTGCCTCCCGGCTGGGGCCTCCTTCTTCTCCTTCTCTGTCTCTTCCCCGGTCGGCTCCTGCTTTGACAGTTAACTTCACTCGCGCTTTAAAAAGAATCTGACTCCGATACGAAGTTGCGGTAGGATTCGAAGCGCTGATGCCGATCGTTAGCATAATTAAGACGACGGAATGGCTTAATTACGTGTTTTTCACACTGCATAGGTTCGCTAACGCGACGGATGATGCGTTATCGGCTCTGGGTGAACAGTTATCGGCAACCAGCATAATGACAATGCAAAATAGACAGGCCTTGGACTGGCTTTTGGCGGCCCAAGGGGGGGTGTGCCATGTTATTGGCACAAAGCAATGTTGCACGTTTATTCCTGATGTGATGTCCAAGACAGGAGAGTTCACACGGGCCATGGCCACACTTAAAGGACTGAAACAAGAAATGACAAAGGCCACAGAAGGACAGGAGAGTTGGGGAGCTGGACTGAGCTGCTTCTTCGACAATTGGGAAGTATCACTCTTACAATGGTTCACTGGAATAGCTGTGTCTCTGTTGGTTATGGCCTTTGCCTTATGCTGCTGTATTCCAGTGATCCGGACCTTGGTGACTAAAGCGGTGACCAAGCAGATGGCGCTGCTAGCTCCAAGGGGGACTGCCATACAGAAGGAGCATGACGGCGGCACCTTGGGGCCACCGAGAGACCTTAAGCTGGAGGACAGCAGCCTCAGCTCGGAGGATGATGAGGGGGAGGTCTCAGCAGACTTCAAGGGGGTCTGCTGAACAACCAGAACGAGGAGAGGAGGAGCTGCCTCACTTGCCTTGCTTTTGCAGCCTGCTACAGCTGTGTTGATCAAAATACCCCTGAAAGGGTACATGCCCATTGAAAGCAGAGTTTTCCCTTGCCCCACCTTCAGCTCCATGCATGGCAGGCCAGTGTGGAGACTTCATGACACACGAGGTGTCAGAGGGTGGAGAGTTATAGACTGGAAACCGGTTGGAGAAAAAGAAAGAAGGGACTGAAATGATTAAGTACAGTCATGAAGTGATGAACAAATGAATAATATCATGTATAACATCTGTTTGATTAATAGGCGGGGACCGTAGGATGTCGATGGATTCAATTCTTTACACGCTTATTTTTATTAATCAAAACACAATTTAAAGGTTAAGATACATCACATAATACATATAGGAGATGCGTCGTTAATTAAGGGAGGAGCAGACGATTAAACAGCGCGAGAGGGTGGAAGTAAAAGACAGGGGAGGAAGAATCGGGGAAGGTAGTTCTGGATACGGAGTAAACTGCTTAGGAGGATGACCCCAGACCCCGGGTCATCGAGTAGATGGCTCTGTGAGGGTGCAAGTCCAATGTGTACCCAAGCAGAGGGTCATATGTCGTTTTTCCTTAAAGAATGTCACACTGAAGGTTTTTTCCGGCATATACTAAGCAGTAGAAAGTGTCCAGTAACCGAAATTGGGGTTTTACGTCAATGAGGGACAGACGTAGGGATCGTATGGCGCCGGACTGAGCTATCAGCCAGCCGAGGCCATAGGATCATCAGAGTGTGAATGAGTGTGGATGGAAGGCAGAATGATGGGTTAACAATGTTATCAGATATTTAGACATGTAATCGGTATAATCATATTAAGTAATCAACTATACATCATGTGTGTTTTATATTGAAGTTTTTAGCAGCTTGCAGGCCCACATCAGAGTTATACTACGATGATAGTTAGAAGAAGAAGAAGAAGGATAACACTGTTGACAATGGTCATAGAAAAATGACCAGAGGGTGGAGTCTGTGGAGGAAAAGTCAGTTGAGGACACTGTTCGCAGGATGACCTTTAAAAACAGCCTACGTGAGTAGCCGGCCGGGACCAGATCCAGAGGATAAACACACACGAACCAGGAGAGCAGAGTGGCCTAAAGGGTTCCGAGAAAAGCTGGGAAGAAGGCCAGTTCTTTTCCCGATTAGGGATGTTGTAAGAATGTTTATATGTGTGTGGATGTGTGTGAAAGGTCTGATAGGAAACAGATGTTGAGGATAGAAACTTCTAGAAGGTTTGGAAGGAGAGGAGGGGTCGAGAGACGAGCTTAAAGAGTCCTGCGTAGCAGGACTCCGGCAGTTCGTGTGGTCTGAATTCGCCAGCAGCCTTTGTGCACTGCAATAAACCATTTAAAGGAAGTATCGGAGTCAGATTCTTTTTAAAGCGCGAGTGAAGTTAACTGTCAAAGCAGGAGCCGACCGGGGAAGAGACAGAGAAGGAGAAGAAGGAGGCCCCAGCCGGGAGGCACGCTCCTTCTCGTGGTCGGAGTACGGTCCCGGAGCAGGGAGCCCGGCCGGACAAAAGCCACAACAATGCTAACAGACAGGATAACAGCAAGGCTAACAAGACATGCTAACAGACAGGATAACAGCCAGGCTAACAAACATGCATTGTACAAGTTAAGTTAAGGAAAATGTTTGGGTTTTTCTTCCTTAACTGAGATAATATCATTTTTACTGATAACTGTGTAAAACGCCTCATAACGATGGTTTCATCCAGTTCTGGTCCAAAGTCTCATATTTAGGAGGTTTAACTGAAACTGCTTTAAGGGCAGCTGCTTCATAATAAGACTTTTTTTTTGTTTGTTTCTTTAAAATGCTGCGTTTTCAGGGACATTTTAGTTTTTTCAGCTGTCAAATCTTTAAGAATTCTTGTTAGGTAAAATTTCCTCCCTCTTTTTGTTTGATGATTTGATTGAGTTGAAGGAAGATTGAGCATCTTTCTGGAGCAGCTCCTTTCCCGTCCACAGGGAAACAGCAGCAGACGAGTTCAGTCCGACCCAATGTGAAGCTGAGGGTTGTTTGTTGAAGTGGAAAGACAGAAATGTGTTTTATGTTTAATTCCTGCAGAACAGCCGGATCATCCCCATCATTTCCAGGTGTGGTTTTTCTTTTTCCAGGACTGGAACCAAACAAACAAGTCAACCCAGATTTATGGGACCAGTTTAAACATGGTGAAAGATCATGGTGCTGGAAGACAAAGAAAGAGCTTCAGGAATTCCCATTGTTTATGATGGATAACCACGTTTGCTCAGAGTTCTCGTACGTTTGCTGGATAGAAAGAAAAAAACTGGTTCAGAGCAGCGAACTGGAGGAAAAACCAGAAAGATTCTTGGATGCAAACATTTCTGAATCAGTTAAAACAATCTAAACAGTTTTTAGGCTAAATGAGTCTCCTTCATATGAAGGTGCGTTCAGCCTGACAGATCAACTAGGGTTTCTCAAATGGGGTTCGCGGACCCCTCGAGGTACAGAGATGCTACAGGAGTTCGATGAGAGGAAAACAGGAGGAGAACTTCTGTGTGTTCCATCTTTTCGACTTCATAGACATGACTTCAGTGTGTATGATGAGCTGAGTCCGTTCAGGGGCTCAGGATTACTGCACACATGTAGAAATGTACACGTATGTACATTTAAAATGGCTTCGAGATCTGAAAAAGTTGTTCTGATCATGACGTGAAATATTGGATTTTTCACTCCCAGATACCTGGAATGAAATGTTTGGTGTGTTTTGTGTTTTTTTTACATTGTTGATGTAGAGAGGCAGATTGTTTATAGTGAAGCTTCCTTTTATCCCTCGCAAAAATTAGAACATTTTAAATTATAAATTATTTTTACAGAAATAATCATAATTATTCTGCCTTTACATAATAACAAAATAAAAAAGACATCACAAACGTATCACAACAACAACCAAAGTACTAGATCCTAGTACTTTGGTGTATATTTAGTAAGTAGACACACACAAATAAAAATCTCTTGGTGTATAAACCCACTGGACACCTCAGTGGCTGTGTTGGCATGCAGAGGATGAGGAATGAGGAGGGATCAGTGATGAGGAGGCTAATAGCAGACTAGGGCAGCCCAGGGACCCGGGACATCAGTAGCAATCCCAGAGCACAAGGCTACTTGGGTGGCCTCCTCGGCTACAACCCCGCAGTATGTTTGGTGGTTTTTTAGATCCACTCTGATCTGGAAGCTGGAATGCACATGTTTACTGATACATTCATTTCACGTCATTTTAGTCTCAAAAACTGAGGATGGCTGGTTTATGCCCCTTCCTCCCATCTCCCGCTCCACCCTTCCCTCACTCGTGAACAAGACCCTGAGATACGTGAACTCCTCCACTTGGGGCAGGACCCTATTGCAGACCCCGAGAGAGCACTCCAACCTTTTCCAGCAGAGGACCATGATCTTGGACTTGGAGGTGCTGATTCTCATCCCAGCCGCTTCACGTTTGGCTGCGAATCGCTCCAGTGAGAGCTGAAGATGGCGGCCCGATGAAGCCAACAGAACCACATCATCGGCAAAGAGCAGAGACCTAATCCTGATGCCACTGAACCGGATCCTCTAAACACTTCGGCTGCGCCTAGAAATTCTGTCCATAAAAGTTATGAACAGAATCGGTGACAGAGGACAGTCTTGGCGGAGTCCAACTCATACTGGAAACAATTCTGATTTACTGCCGGCAACGCGGACCAAGCTCTGACACCGGTCATACAGGGACCGGACAGCTCGTACAAGCGGGTCCGGCACTCCATACTCCCAGAGACTGGTTTATACTGGGCTGGGTTACAGTGTGTGTCACATTATTGGATCAGGAGAATTTTTTTAGTAAGTTAGAAGCTTTAAACTTCTATATATTAATAAATATTTGCACAATATATAAAAAAGTCATTATTGTGCCTCAAAATCAAAATCAGACATTAGACTCAATCACAGGTGCATTAATCAGGGCTGCATTCCATTTAGAGGTTCTGCAGAAGTCATGGGATGCAGCCCTCCTGAGATTAGAGCTGCATTTTTATATGTTCACGTATCACAACTCCTATCACCACCACATTATAAAACAACACACACACTCAGTTCTGCTTAGACTTGTTTCAGACGCAGAATTTTTTAAAGCTTTATTAATATCACCAAACTTTTATCCACTCTGTTAGTCACTAATCTGACCTCATTATCACAATGACCTAAACCAAAAATCAAATTAAGAAAGAAATTTATCAATCCAAACTAATTAAAATAAATTAAAAGTATGAAACACTGAGTCGTACAACTGATGGTGAAGAACTGTTAAACCGTATAAAATTATGACCAAACAGAATAAAAAATACAACATTTTTGACAGGTGGACTCTTACATACCGTTTGTCAACAGGTGGAACGTCTCCATGTTAAACAGGTGAAACCTTTTCACAGGATCAGTCCTCAGTTCACCTTTCCACCAGAGTCCACCTGGTCTCTCCAACCAGGCTCCGCCCACCTGGAATCCCTCCATGGTGGAGGCTTGGAGGAGCATAGCAACTGTGGGGAGGATGAGCAGGAGATGTGGATGATGCTGACTTCACTTTCTTGGCATGTTCACTAATGTTTTCATAAATGTGCTTGTTGTGGAAGGATGACCTGATCAGAACCTTTACCAGGAGGTAGAGGTGGAGCTCTGATAATAAACAGTTTTCTTTTATCTAGTTTTATTTGGTTAAACAAATAAAATCACTAAAATACAAACAGAAAAAATGTGGTCTTTTGAGACCAGAGGTGCTGGTTTATGTGGTGGGAGGGACTTACAAGGTAGGGCTGGGCGATTAATCGAAAAAATCGAATTTTCCATTTCTGGAGATTAATTTTTTTGAAAATCTGGATTTTTTTCCATAGTTAGTTAGCAGCAGACTTAGCCCTCCCTCCACACCAGAACGGTGTTTGTCTGACAGATTTTCAGTAAAGTGACCCTTTACTCACGCCTGGGATTTAGCTGTACGTATAACTGCAGTGAGAAATGCTGCTCTCTACGAGATGCAGAAATCAACTTAACCCACAAACACTAGTTAAGAGACAACCTTCATCAGGGGAATTATTTCTGCAGTGGATCCTGTATGATAAGGATCCAGATGGAAAGAGATCACGGATGCATTGTGTCGCATATTTCAATGTAAGATATGAAGTCGTTTATATGGTGGAAGAGCTATGACATTATATGCTTTATTTTTGCTGGCATTCATCTATATAAACAAATGAACGTTTTTAATAAGTTTATTTATGTTTTGTAAAAGAAAAGGAAAAAAAATCGCTTAAAATCGGAAATCGGATTTGGTTATAAAAAATCGGAGATTTTAGTTTTAGGCCATATCGCCCAGCCCTATTACATGGCCTGCAGGTTCGGGTCATAGACAGTTCCCACCAACAGGTCCGGCTCGGGACGAGACGGGTCAGGACGCATGCTCCAGTCTCACCGATCCAGCCCTGAATGGTGGAGCTTGTCACACTGCATTCCGGTGATTAGTTAAAAAAACCATCACTTCCTGTGTGACTCTGCAACAAGAACCTTTTCCCCGTGCAAAGCCCTTCACCTCACCGCTGTGGTCTGCATGTCCTCATGATCCCAGGAGCTGTGTTGCTGGGGGCTTCGTGCCCCTGGTAGGGTCACACATGGAAAAAAACCTTTGGTTTTAAGTTTCCCTTGCCCAGACACGGGTCACCTGGGCCACCCTCTAGAGCAGTGGTTCTCAAGTGGTTTGGGTTTGAGACCCACCTACACCCTTCAGCAACAAGCTGCGACCCAAAGAAAGAAAAAAAGTCAATTTGTCACATTTATTTAATAAAAAAAGGTGGTTCCATTTAAACCTCAAATTGTAAAAATAATAGTGCTTACATGCATAAACATGAAAAACAAAGTGCAACGACTTCCAATAAAACTCTGGCATGTGTAACCATGCTGCCATAACAATCACTTTTTTTTGTAACAGCCATTATAAGAGGCTCAGAGGACATGACATGAAAAACTGCAACTGAGAAGTCAATGAGAACAGTCTTTACATAAATGTTAAATAAAAAAAAGCAAAGAACTGATTTTAAAACAATTAGCATAATGTTTAACAAAAACGATTTACTCCTACATTTTGAATATGGGGTTGCCATCAGAATCACTTTTTTGAAACAGCCAATAACATGCCGTGAAGGCACACATAAAAGTGCAACTAAGAAGTCAGTAAGAATTTGTTCTTAACTGTCTTTACATAAAACTTAAATTAAAAAAAAAGTTCAAGAAGTGATCTTGAAACAACCAGCACAGCTATTTTTTAACAAAAACAAACTAAATCAAATAAAAAGTAAAACTCAAAATTATTCAAGTACATGAAATTAAGTATAATAGTAATAGTTGGCCTACTCCAACTTTAGGTGTAACAACATTTTCCTCAGTTTGCAGGAATTAATGGGACAACTGGGGATGTTTTTGGCTTCTGACAAGAGCCTCAAAGTCTGGAGTGATAGTTGACAGGGCAACTCTAAGATCCTGCTCAATGTCCAGACTGTTTCTTTGTTTTCAGCTGAACAAGAGCTGAGAAGCCACACTCACAGAGATAGGTAGTGCTGAATGGTAAGAAAGTTTTTACTGCTCGTGTGGCAAGGGAAGGGTACTCACTCATCACGGCGCTGCACCAGAACTGGGAGAGGCTGACCTCCGCAAATTTCTTTTTTAGCGTGCGGTCACATGACAGCTCCACCAGCTGATTCTCTTCGTTGCTTGGCAACGTGACACTTTCCATGTCTGTTCCAAATGGGTCACGTATCCAGTCATCATCCCTCTGTTTCTCGGGAAAGTAGTCATTAAAGCGCTCGAGAAGCTTATTCAGGTGTGCGGTGATGGTTTTCTTCATTACGTTTTTTTCTGCCATGTCCAGTTGCTGTGCTTCATGACAAGCATTGGGGAACATGTCCAGTCGTTTTTTAGTTGCATGACTTGCCCACATGGATATCTTTTTCTTAAAGGCATCGATTATGTCATATTGTTCAAAAATATTATGCCCTCTTCCCTGCATAGATGTATTTAAAGTGTTCAATTGTTCCAACACATCGGCGAGGTAAGCAACATGTGCGAGCCACACACTGCTGTTGAACAGACCAGCAAGGGGAGAGTTGTTTTGGGCAAGAAAGGCTGCGATTTTAGCTCGTAGTTCATAAAAGCAGGACAGCACCTTACCCCTTGAAAGCCAGCGTACCTCAGCATGATACAAAACTTGTACATGGTCACTACCAAGATCCTTGCACAGTTTTTGGAAACACCGGGAGTTTTTTGCACTTCGTTTAATGTAGTTTACCACTTGGATGACATCAAGCACCGGTACCATACCCTTTGCTGCCAGGGCCTCCCGATGCAGAAAACAGTGGTTCCAAGTTGCATTCGGAGCTTTGTCAAGCATTCTCCTCACAATGCCGGAGTTTTTTCCCGTCATCGACGCTGCGCCATTCGTTGTGATGCCAACACACATGTCCCAGCTTAGGCCAACTGAACTTAAGTACAAGTCCACGGAGCTGAAGATGTCCTCTGCCGTTGTAGTTGTAGGAAGCTCTCTTGTGCAGAGAAATGCTCTTGCATGTCCCCGTCCCACACATGTCTCACGTAAATGAGTAAAACGGCTTTGTTTGTTATATCTGTGGATTCATCCATTTGTAATGCAAAGTGACCACTCGTCTTAAGGCGAGTTGTGGTCTGCTGTTTGATGTCATCCGACATGTGTTCTATTCGCCGACTCACTGTGTCATTTGACAGAGGTATAGTTTTTAGTTTATCTGCTGCTGACTGGTCTAACACCTCTCTGACCATGTCCATAGCTGCAGGTACGATAAGGTCCTCAGCAATGGTGTGGGGCTTTTTCATCTTTGCAATACGGTATGCTACTTGGTACGATGCCCGGAGTGCTTGCTCTTGCTTTGAGCACGAAGAAGTGAGGCACTTTTGTGATGCCTTCAGGTCCCGAAGTCGTCTTTCAAAGTACACAGCAGGTTTATCTTTGAGAGAATGGTGTTTAGTCTCCAAATGCCGTTTCATTTTGCAAGGCTTCATACTTTCATGTGCCAATACTTCACCACACAGAACACACTGAGGTTTTTGTTTCCCTTTGTCCTCAGTGTACGAAAATCCATATTTAATGTATTCGGGGTCGTACCTGCGTTTCGCCATGCTTGGATACAGCTAGAGCCTATGACTAGAGCTAGGTTGATGTTGAATGTCTTATTCTGTGCTGTAAAATTGCAGGTAGAAAGCATTATGACAGTCTCGCCACCTACTGTTCAGGAGTGTAAACTGACAGCACTTACAGGACAAAATTTTCCTTTCAAAATAAAAGTGGATGATTTTTTTTTTCGTAAATATATACTTTGCCCAAGTGATGTCTCGCGACTCGCTAAAAACGGGTCTGCGACCCACTTTTGGGTCGGGACCCACCAGTTGAGAATTGCTGCTCTAGAGCAGTGTTTCTCAATCCTGATCCTCGGGGACCACTTCCCTGCATGTTTTAGTCCTGTCCAACTCCAGCACACCTGATTCAGATTAATTGAACTGCTTGTCAAGTTCTTTGCAAGCTTGCTAACGAGCCATTCATTTGAGTCAGGTGTGTTAAAGATGGACACCTCTAAAACATGCAGGGCAGTGGTCCCCGAGGACCAGGATTGAGAAACACTGCTCTAGAGCCAGGCCTGGAGGCGGGGTACTAGCGCCTGATGGCCATGCTTCTGCAGACTCCTGCAGACTGGCTACTTCTAATAGTTTCACCTCACACACAGCACTTCCCTAACTGAAACAAGGTCGCCCCCCTATCAACCAGGGAAGTCAAGGCTCAATTATTTTTACTTTCAACACACCAGTTTCCTTTTCCCCTCTGAGACGTTTTCTTTTCTTTGCCTCTTCATTTCATTCTCTCCGCCTCCTCGTCTTCATCACCTCAGATTCCTCAGTCAGGTCAGGTAAAAAGTGAAGCTGAGCAGGTTTCCAGGTGTCTAATAGACGTGTTATGCAGGTAAATATCTCAGGAAGCCATCGGCTGATGATGATGATGATGATGATGGGCCTCTATCAGTGGTCAGAGTCAGGAGGATCCAGGGATAGCCCCACATTCACCCTAGAAACACCATGACGATCCAGAAAGAAGTAAAACCCAAGACAGTCTATGACAGGAAGAGTGAATAACTTCACTTCACTTCCCAAATTTCCCTGAGGGCTCTCTGAAGGGATTAATAAAGAATTCCTATTCTATTCTAAACCTCCTTCATCTCCATAGAAACAGCAGGACCTTCATGGTTCATGTTAAACAAAGGCAGAGTCACAGGAGAAACATTAGCAGAGTTTTTAGAGCTGGAATCAAACTTTTCACCACAAACAGCAACAGTAAGACCTGGTTTCTGGTTCTGGCTGCTAGCTGCAGAGTTTCTGTCCCACCGTGATGAGACAGACGTCTCTGGAACCAGCAGAGTCTCTGCTGTCATGTGACTCTTCTTTGAAGGTGTTTCTTGTTGGCAGCTGAAGCTCAGAGAGACGGAACAACCAGCACACAGTTAGACCTCCGTCTCACGTCTCCATAAATAAATCACTTCAGGAGACGGAACGGTTCTCTGGACGTCTTCACTGAAACTGGGAAGGTGTTTTCCACATCCTGACCCGAACTTCGGCCTTGACCCCCTCTCGTCATCCTCCTGTTGTTTCCTCCTCTGCAGTTGTTGGTGTTAAAGATGGAAACAAAGAGCTTCAGGGGGCAGGGATGTTTCCACGTCTCTTCTTCATGGACTGTGAATCCCTTCCAGGCATATTTATGACAGAAGGAGCTCTGAGAGCAAATTAGACTCTTTTTAAGCTTCGCTGGGCACAAGTCTTTGTACTGCAAGGCCACATCTAATTTGATATGGAAGTGCTTTTAAATAT
Organism: Melanotaenia boesemani; assembly: GCF_017639745.1. NCBI lineage: Eukaryota > Metazoa > Chordata > Actinopteri > Atheriniformes > Melanotaeniidae > Melanotaenia > Melanotaenia boesemani. The sequence continues at coordinate 1,558,257 of NC_055695.1, read as the reverse complement.
TCATCTCTGACCCAAGGTGCTCCTGTCTGAACATCCAGAACGTGTAGCACAGCAGCGGCTTGTTAGCTACAATCACAGGGAACGCCACGTTCCCAACTCCAGCTCCAGGCAGTCAGGCGGGAAGCAGAGGAAATGCTGGGCTGGGGGAGAATCCCCCCAAACATCCCAACAGGTGACATTTTTCAGCTGAGTGACTATATAACACCCCCCACCCCCTAAACACACACACCAGAGGAGTCATTTGCATGTAAATCTGGAGAGCTGCTTCACAGCCAATTAAAAAGTTGCCGAAGGTGTCTGATCTTTTATTAATGGTTTGACTGTAATCAGGAGGATTTGACGAGTTCTGCAGAAAAACACCACCAAGGATTTAAAACGGCAACAATGAAAACATCTCGGTACAAATCCTGCAGGATTATTAGAACTCGTTCACCTCTGCTTTCTGACAGGACGGGGACCTCCAACCTTTTATCTGCTGCTCATTTCCATACACAACACCTCAGATGTGTGTTTAGCACAGAACACATCCAGCGTATTTAACCACCGGTAAAAAGATGATCCCAGAGGTCCCCTGGAACAGATGTGTAAACTTAGTTCCTGGCCTTTCTCATGATATTTACGAGCTACTGACTACGTTGTTCTTCTACTTCGTGGTTTATCTGCTGCTTTTCGTCCTGGACCATGAAATCCTCATCCACCACTGGAGCCCTGGGTGGACATCAGAGGCTCTGCAGCGGCTCAGGTCTTACCTGGATGATCGGACATTAAGCATCAGGTGATGCTCTGATGTTTAGCTTTAGGCTGTCTTCTTCTTTTTCCCTTCATCTGCTCCCACTTGGCACTATACTCAGAAAACACTTTATATTTTATTTCATGGTATTTTATTTAACTTTAATACAGGTGATAGTCAAATTTATATTCCTCTAAAAATGAAAAGGTTACTGCTTCAGCATCGCCATCATATAAAAGCCTGGACGTCTCATAACTTCTTACATTTGAATGAAAATAAAACTGGAGTTGCTCCCAGTGAGAGGCGCCGAGCAGGTGTGGGCATGCTCATTGCCCCCCGACTTGGCGCCTGTACGTTGGGGTTTACCCCGGTAGACGAAAGAGTAGCCTCCCTCCACCTTCGGGTGGGGGGACGGGTCCTGACTGTTGTTTGTGCTTATGCAGCAGTTCAGAGTACCCACCCTTTTTGGAGTCCTTGGAAGGGGTGTTGGAGAGCACTCCTTCTGGGGACTCCCTTGTTCTGCTGGGGGACTTCAATGCTCACATGGGCAATGACAGACCTGGAGGGGCGTGATTGGGAGGAACGGCCCCCCTGATCTGAATCCGAGTGGTGTTTTGTTGTTGGACTTCTGTGCTCGTCATGGACTGTCCATAACGAACACCTTGTTCAGACATAAGAATGCCCACATGTGCACTTGGCACCAGGACACTCTAGGCCGCAGTTCGATGATCGACTTTGTAGTCGCATCACCGAACTGCTAAATACAGGGAGGAAAATGGCGTTCACTGTAAAACTGTCTGGCAGCATCATCCAGCTGACAGCATCCTTGCTCAGGATACTGTGCAGACAATCACTCGGTTTTACTCAAGCATGGACCTAATGGAACAATGCGTGGCCCATAGAGAGGACCTGGGCTTTGATGATGCCTGGAAAGATGTGCCTTTCATGTGAGGTGTGGAAACTCTACTTAGAACTGTATGTTCCACTTCCTCTCGGCCTACTGTAAAGAGGCTAAAATGAAGGACCGAGCAATGATTCTCGGTGAGGACGCTGTGATTCAGACCTCTAAGAGAACTGTGAAGGCTGTCGCAGCACCAAGCGATGAATTTTGTTCTGAGGAACGACAAGAGGCAAATTACTGCTAGAAAAAGCGGAGTGATCCAAAGTTCCAGGTCACTCTCACCACTCTGGGAGATGTTTTGGGAGAGTTGGAACAATTCTGTCTTTCTTTTCAAAGATGCAACCTGACTGCGATGGAAGGACCCTGCAAGAGCAAAGACTGAGAAGTTGTGTTTCCAATACCTGAAGGATGAGAAGGACGTTCAGCGGCGTGACCGTGTCAAAGAGGTGATGAGGGCCTCACCAGCTGATGGCAGAAATATCATTCATCCATCCATCCATCCATCCATCAGTCCATCCATCAGTCCATCCATCCATCCATCCATCCATCCATCAGTCCATCCATCCATCCATCCATCCATCCATCCATCCATCAGTCCATCCATCCATCCATCCATCCCTCCATCTGTCCATCCATCCATCCGTGATCACCTGGATGCTCGTTTTCCAGAGGATGAACTAAAGGAGCTGTCTGCATCTGACGTTGAAGCATTGAGCTCAAACATCAGTTCTGAGTATGGATCAACCGACATTCTCCACCCACATTCTGGGGAGGCCATTAACAGCAAATATGCTGAATTTAAGAACACAGCGAAGCAAAAAAAGGGTCAATCAGCACATTCTCATGTGGTGGCTGCAGCACTTCGATGTGAGGAGCTGAAGAAGATCACAGCTTGTGGATTTTTGTGCTACATTTCAAGCATCCAGTGCAGATTGTGAAAGAGGTTTTGGTTTAATGAATCATATCAAACAGCATCCAGAAATCGTCTTGAAGTGGCACATCTGGACCAGCTGACCCACGTAAAGTCAAAGACGGACGTCAACCAGGACAAAGTCTACAAGCATTTGAGAGGCGAGAAGAACCGACAGGAAAAGTAAGGTGAAATTTAGGTTCCTGGTCAGATTTGTGCTTATTTTAGTGTCATTTATTAAGAAATTCATGTCTGGACATTAAATGCTGTTGCTAGATTATGAGTAGCAGAGATGCTGATGAAAACCTTTGTAATTCTATATTTTACAGGGACGACAGCTCTCGGCTGGGAGCGCCTCGTTGGATCACCCGGACAAGCTGGCAAATATGGCCGGGGAGGGAAGTGTGGGTGTCCAGTTGCTCACAGCGGTCCGGAGGATTCTCAGGGAGTTGTGTATACGCTCAGACGCATGAAAAACTGGAGGGAACACTGCTCAGTGTGTGCTGGTGACTTTAAATGTAGGAGAAGAATAATGAGCTGAGCAGCAGCACTGACCTTTCACGGTTTCAGGGATTTAAAACTACGTATCTGGAGAAGTTCTGGATCTGTGCTTCACATAAACCGGATTTTCTTTAGATTTTTTCCCGTGTTTCATTCCCCCACTGGTCGACCTTTAGCTGAAAATAAACTTTAAATTAACCATCAGAGTTCTGTTTAAAAACAACGCTGCTGCTGCAGAGAGAAAAATGTAGGGTTAATTTACAACGGGGTCTCCGTCAGAGCCAGCGTGAGGTCTGTGGTCGCTTCCCGGCTCCAAACGAAGCCATTTGCATTCGTACGGTGGAATGAGTGACACAGCTGAGACAGTTTATGCAGATCAGGCAGCGGAGGGCAATTTTAATTCTCATTTTGGCATGAAATTGTTCTGACTTCCCACATATTCAGAATGTCTATTATTTCATACACAAAGCAATTTTCATGGCTTCAGCTGGTCGAGGTGTGTGAACCGAGTTTTATTCATCTGGACTGTTTGGATCCACTGAAGTCATAATAATGTCAAACACAACATCAGTACCATTGCTCGGTTTCTGCGGGATGTTACTGAGATCTGAAGGGAGGAATGAACTCTTTTCATCTGTATTAGGAAACAAATATGAGCAAATTAATTTACAATAATTATTTTTGCAGATATTCTGGAAAAGTTGATGCAAAGTCTTGAAATTCGTCTGTAATTCGTTGTTTTTTATCTACTTAACAGAAACAAAGAAGTGATCGTCACTGACCAACACACTCAGTAAAAGCTGTTTTAGAGTCAAATTAAAACAGTAAAGTCTCTAGAAAATCCAGTCACATGGTTCTGGAAGATTCTCCAACCAGCGCATCAACTGGTGGCCGGTGAGGGTGTCAGGATTTGGTATAAAAGGAGCATCCACTGAGGTAAACACAGCGGTGTCTCTATGTTTTTTCCTCCCTACTGCAGACTGGAAGCGTTTTGGGGGTTGATGCAGAGTCTTGCCCAAGAAAAAAAAACCCAGAAATACAATGTGACTGACTGGTTTCATGTGCGGTGTACTGCCCCTAGTGGTGACCTCCAGAATCGAGTGTTTTGGTTGCGTCCTGCTGCCTCTGCATACGCAGCACGGATATTCTGGCAGATCTCTGACATGTGAGGTCACACAAATGTTTAACAGCCACAGTTAAATCAGCAGCTTCGTCTTTCTACGACAAACATCCAAACAGAGAAACATGAACACACACACGCTAACACGTGTGTGTTCACGCTGCAGTGGCCAGTGTTTGCATTTCTGTAGAATTTTATCATGTGCTGCGTCTTCTCCTCATGACGGACGGCAGAACTAAAGCTGTTGGCTTTGTAACACTAGCAGACACACACAGCTACACACTTCTAGTTGTCCAATAGTCAGCTGTGATAATCTGGATGGAATAATGGATTTCAAAGGCTGGAGATTTCCATTCAAAGGAAACATGAAGTGACTGCTGTAAATCTGATGAGCAGGAAGCTCAAGCAGCCGTCAGCTGACACCAACAAAGCTTTATTCTCCTCCAACAGTTAACAGAAAACCCAGAAAGTCCAGCAGAGTCTCGCTGAGGCACGAAGAATGAACAGAAACCCCAAAAAAAGAGATTCAATGCAGCATTCACGTGTGTCAACACAAAGCCAAGGAGGAAAGACATCAGCAATGATCTTAGAAAGCCAGCTGTTACTGCTCATCAGTCTGAGAAGGATCCCAAACTTTTTCAGCCACGACCCCAAACACGTGTTCACGGCAGTCATTTCAAGGAAATCATTCAGGACAGCAGCCAAGTTCAGTCCACGAAAAGATCCAGGAGCTCCATGGCCCTAACCCTAACCCGGCCTCAGTTAGCATGTTAGGTGTCAAAGTTCATGAAAAAGACTTTACATACACACACCTTAATGTAGGTAACAGTCTGCCTCCACCATCAGCCATCAGCATCTAGACATGGGCTCCATCAGCAAACCTGAATCTGAGCAGACGTGATCTCACCACCTGCAGATTGAAGAAATATCTAGCTAAATGACCTCAGCTGCTGCTGCTAGCTCGCTTCAGACTCGTAGCATGTTTATAATGGATAGAGCTGACGCAAGTTCATGTTAATCTCACTTTAAATTAATCAGGAATGTTTGGAAATTTAACATTAAGCCTGTTCAGGTTTTCATTTAAGCAGCTGCTGGTAAATCACTTCCAGTGTTACCAGCTTATCCTCTTTGTCAGGAACTGCCTGGCTGCTTTGAACCCAGGCGGTGATTACAGTCATCCCCGTGAAGCAAAGCGGGAGCATTGTGATCCTCCTGCTGGATGCTACCTTCAGTTTAGCCAAGATCCTTTCTAAAAGAATGAGTTCACACACTTCTGATTAAATAAGTTCTGGCTGCATATGCTCCACCAGAACCGGCGGATGGTTGCTGTGTTTGGAAAAGATTTCATCTGACGCCCAAGCCATGAATTTTAAACACACCAAGAGTTTTTGGTGTCTATATTAAATTGAATGAAGCCTGATTGTAAGAAAACTCCCACAGGACTCGAACCATGCGTCAGCTGTAACTGAATCAACTGTCTCCAGAGAAATGAAGCCAGGCTTCAACAGAAGCCGACACAACGTCCTCATATGAACTCTGCTGAACCACAGCTGAACAGCAGAACCGGCTGCAAATGTTCTGTTAGCAGGTAGATGTTAAAGTTCATGACAGTCCAGTTAGAAACAGACTGAACCAGTATGGCTTGTTGGGAAGGTTGCAGGAGAAAAAACAACATGGCACCACTCAGGCTGGCAAAGAAGCACCTGAACACACCACCAGACTTCTGGAACCAGGTCTAGACCAAAGTGGACATGTTTGGTCCTTAAACGCCTCATAGCAGGCACAGTGGTGGAAGGATGATGGTCTGGACTCCTTGCAGTCATTGATGGACCATGAACTCCTCTGGATACCAAAGTCTTCCAGAGTCAGATGTGAGTCCATCTGCTTTAACCTGCATTTGTGGGTTTCAGGGTGAACTGTGTTCACAGACAGTGGTTTCTGGAAGTCTTCCTGAGTCCATGCAGTGGTTTCCAGTACAGAATCATGTCTGCTTTTAATGCAGAAGACCACCAGCATCCAGCCTTGTCCCATGCACACAGAGATTCCTCCTGATTCTCTGAATCTTCTGATATTATACAGTGGCCACGTTTACATGAGTTTTAATTCCCTTTAATTCAGAACAAAATTAAATCCTCTTTAAAATGATCTTGTAAACATCTAAATCCGAATTAAATTTAAATTCAAATTAAGTAGCTGGTTTATTCTGATTTTAAATCTGAACTGGGTAATACCTCGATCATGTAAACGTTCATTCAGCTTTAAATTAACTCCGGTTGTTCTGAGCATGCTTGTTCCTTTGTCCTGTTGCCATGGCGATACGGTACTCTACCTCCCTCCTCCTCAGCTGACCACAGTGAAGAAGGATGCTGGTGTCCAAGTGCTGCTTCACGACTAGAACCACCATCAGAGCCAACATGGTTCTTATCGTGTGTCGCGTATGTTGTAGACGAAAGGAAAAGAAGCAGGAAGTTTTGTTTTCTTCTGGTAGACGTAAATACGCCACGCCCCCCGTCCAATCAGAATCCTTCCCAGCCCCCTGATCTAAAGAGGAATTATATAAAAGCGATTAACCGTGTTTCCATGGAAACCTCAATTAGGAATTATTATTTCCAGATAAAGGAGAATATTTTAATTCAGAATTATTTCATTCTGAATAATTAATTCAAAATAATAATAAAAAAACATGTAACCGTGGCAACTGTAGATGGTGGATCTTCAGAGTCTGACGAACATTTTTCTGATACTGTTCCACGTTTTAGAGCCAGTTTGTCTCAGATTGGTGAAGCTCTGTCCATCTTTCCATCTGAGAGACTCTGCCTCTCTGAAATGCTCCTTTTATACCAGTCATGTTACTGACCTGTTGCCAGGTAACCTGGTTAGTTATCCAATGCTCCTCCAGGTGTTTCTGGTTTGTACCAGGTACTTTTCCAGCTGTTTGTTGCTCCTGTTCCAACTTTTTCCATCAGATTCACTATCAGCTCATATTTTCATCACATGGTGAAACGACTGTTTCATCATCTGATAAAATATGACCTGATGAGATTTGGTAATCACTGATCTCTGTTTTTATTGACATTTTACACAGTTTTGACTTGTTTTAGTAAACAAAACCTGAGAACTGAAAGTTTGCATTTCTTTTCCATCCAGCTGTCCGTGATCTTATAACTGATTTAAATCAAATGTGACTGAGTGCACTCGCTGAGGAGGAGCTTCATTACACTGCAGCTCTTAAGGAGGAAAAAATGGCTGCATTAACAGCACATGTGCTCAAACATACTCAGGAATTCATACTCAGCCTGTTTCCTTTCATTCTCCAGATAAACTCCTCTCACATGAATCCCTACAGGTTTCTGTCTATCAACAAATGAATTGGAAAGGTAAAGAAAAGTAGGGATTTTTTTCCTGCCACTTAATACAGACAACAGAAGAGAAACTCCACACAGCCTGCACACAAAGAAAGATGAAGGGTTGAGGAGGATTCACAGACGTGCAGGAGATTTCTGTTGTTTTCCGTACAACACAGGAACAAGGTTGGCCTTTTGTCTGACAATCCTTGCAAATGGATAGATGGCAGCAAACTTTGAAGTTTTGAATGCTTCTGCTTTCTTTTGTTCTCCCTGCATCCTATAGGCGCCATACTGTGCTGCTCCAAGCTTCTTTTCCTTTGTGCTCAGCGGAGAAGCATCCTACAGTGCCCCCTGGTGGCAGGTTGAAGAACGATACCCTGTTCAAGCCTCAGCCAGAAGGAACCTGTTTCTTTGTTCCAGCTGTTTCACTGAAATAGCTTCCATCACAAGGACAGCAGGAGCAGCAAAGGAGCCAAACCTGGACAGGAACGGGGACTTCCTGTCCCCCCACAGGTGCTTCCAGGATCCCACAGGGCTCCACGTGAAACCTCCATCTGTCACCTAATCCAGGGTTCTTTTCTACATTTTAATTCAGCCCCAATAATTAAAAAAAGAGAACAAACACACGGTCTTCCCTGAAGCCCCAGGTCCCAAAACAAAACTCACAGGAAGATGAAAACCATCAGATTCTAATCTGGAGTCATTAGTGGGGTTTTGTAGAGAGTTGGAGTAATTTTCCAGTCAGTGAGCATAAAAACAGGAAGGTGGGACGCACACATGAACACACCAAACACCTCGCAGCTCTGCACCCCACATTCTGTGTTCTCCATGTTAATGACTGGCTGACTACACCACCACCACCCGTAGTAACACCACCAGCAGTAACACCACCACCAGCACCAGTAACACCACCAACACCAGTAGTAACACCACCACCAGTAGTAATACAACCAGCACCAGTAACACCACCACCAGTAGTAACACAACCAGCACCAGTAACACCACCAGTAGTAACACAACCAGCACCAGTAACACCACCACCAGTAGTAACACAACCAGCACCAGTAACACCACCACCAGTAGTAACACCACCACCAGTAGTAACACAACCAGCACCAGTAACACCACCAGTAGTAACACCACCACCAGTAGTAACACAACCAGCACCAGTAACACCACCAGTAGTAACACAACCAGCACCAGTAACACCACCACCAGTAGTAACACAACCAGCACCAGTAACACCACCACCAGTAGTAACACCACCACCAGTAGTAACACAACCAGCACCAGTAACACCACCACCAGTAGTAACACAACCAGCACCAGTAACACCACCACCAGTAGTAACACCACCACCAGTAGTAACACAACCAGCACCAGTAACACCACCAGTAGTAACACAACCAGCACCAGTAACACCACCACCAGTAGTAACACAACCAGCACCAGTAACACCACCACCAGTAGTAACACAACCAGCACCAGTAACACCACCACCAGTAGTAACACAACCAGCACCAGTAACACCACCACCAGTAGTAACACAACCAGCACCAGTAACACCACCACCAGTAGTAACACCACCACCAGTAGTAACACAACCAGCACCAGTAACACCACCAGTAGTAACACCACCACCAGTAGTAACACAACCAGCACCAGTAACACCACCACCAGTAGTAACACAACCAGCACCAGTAACACCACCACCAGTAGTAACACCACCACCAGTAGTAACACAACCAGCACCAGTAACACCACCAGTAGTAACACAACCAGCACCAGTAACACCAGCACCAGTAGTAACACAACCAGCACCAGTAACACCACCACCAGTAGTAACACCACCACCAGTAGTAACACAACCAGCACCAGTAACACCACCAGTAGTAACACCACCACCAGTAGCAGTAACACCACCACCAGTAGTAACACCACCAGCAATAACACGACCAGCACCAGTAACACCACCACCAGTAGCAGTAACACCACCACCAGTAGTAACACCACCAGCAATAACACGACCAGCACCAGTAACACCACCCCCACCACCAGTAACACCAGCACCACAAGTAACATCACCACCAGCACCAGTAATCCCACCGGCAGCAACACCACCAGCACGACCAGTAACACCACCACCAGTACCAGCAGTAACACAACCACCAGCAGTAATACAACGACCACCAACGGCATTGAAACACACAACAGAAACTATTTCCATGTTTCCACTTTTTCCTCATTTCCAGTTATTCCTGCTACTATTTACCTGCTATCCTCACTAAACCAACTCCAGCTCAGCTGCTTTGTGGCGCCACCGTGCATCAGAAACGTCTTCTTGGCTTTATTCCAGCCATAGAGGAGCATTATTTTTCTTCTTTTCACACACACATAGAACTTTCTGCTCACTGGTTGATCTTTGGCTGCTCCTGATTGGACGTTACCGTCAATCTAAGCTCTCTGATTGGTGGAAAGTCTGACAGGAAGTGGCTTCATCATCATGTCCAGGTCTAAATAGAGGTCTCTTAGCAACATAGTAGTGATGGTGATGTTTTTATGGTGTAACCAGGTACAAACTGTTGTCTTGTAATGTTGAATGGTAATTTAAAAAGTATGTGGTTAAAAACAGTGAAGAGTTAAAGACATTTATTATAAATTGTTCCTGCTGTCATGTTTGCATAATTAAAAGAAAACTGTAAATATGTTAAATGATTTAGACGAACTGAAATTCATTATTTTAAGTCATTTGTTTTATTTTGAGAGTTCATGGCTATGTATGCTATTTTACTTTGAAAGATTTTGGTAACAGGAAATGCTGAGTGAGTGACACCTTTGAAGGGTGGTTGTTTGGTGAGTGGGCCCACTTGACATATTTAGTTTTGTATTTCATGTCCAACTGAAAGTGACAGAGGGGTCAGTTTATTGTGCATCTGTTTGAAATACAAGTTGGTTATCTAAGTTAATATTTGTGTGTTTATTTCATATTCCTTTTGAAACAGTGTTTTACCACTTCATAGAACACATCCAGTGCATATATTTACAGAGCTCAGGGTCTATACCAGAATACGGTTATCGGTGGGCTACATTGGTGAAATGTGATAAATAATGCTGTTATCATGGATCATTGTGGATTTACCAGATAGAGTCTCTGAATAAAACTACATTTAGTGGCTGGATTGTAAACCTCCTGGATGGGATAGAAATGTCTGGAAAACTTCCGTAGATCAGCTAAAGGGTAAAATATCCATCACATTTACCCCACAGAGATCCACACCACCATTTCTTGGTGGGCCATGTCATGTTTGTCTGTTTGGGTTGCGTTTACATATGAATATCTGCTGAAACAAAGAACAATAAGGGCTCATTTTCCATGTCACACATGCTTTGGTACAGAAACAGGATCAACAGCATGAGGGAATCTGGATCTCTGGAGACCAGCCTTGATCCACCTGCCCAACAGATGCTGGCTTTCATCTCCTGATTCGCTCCTTCAGCCTCTTCCATGCCTACTGATGCCTCTATGTTGGATTAAACCCCCTCAAACCTGTACGCTGGGTCCACAGAGGCTCAGATGTGAAGCTTCATTCTCCTCGTGGGATGATGAACGACTCCACTAACAGCCCTCCCAGGTCCACGTCACAGATGCCTCCCCATGTCCAAACAACAAATAAATATAATTTCAGGGTCAACATGAGAATCTAACATCACAGGATGCTGGATCCTCCCACAGAGCCATCAGCTGGGAGGAGGCGCAGGTGGAGGAGTTTGTTTCTGCTTGTGTGAGCGCGCCGAGGGATGAAACTTGATTATTTTATCTTATATTCCACCACAGCCTTCAGATAACATGCCATGGTGAACTCTACAGTTACAGCGATGTGAGTGGGTTATTTTCATCTCAGATTATCGGCTCATTTTTCACTCATGCTCATGTCGTTCCCACACAGAGTCCTTGCAAGATGAATTTAAATTAACTTTACGATTTCATTTCAGTATGACGACATACACACCTCTTCATCTTTTTATTGTGTTCAGCTTTTTATTTCTCAGCCGGACGTATCAGGATTAATCCGACAGCCTTCATGTGGAATATTAAAGCCCCACCACAGACTCGGGCTGTTTTTGCTCTTTGGCACCCCCTACAGTTGCAAGCTGGAATACTAAAATCTTGGCCCATGGACACCCATGCAAATAAAAGTTATTTCCTAAATATTCCCAAAATGAGGAGCATTCTGTCTCAGAGGGAAGCAGGAAAACTGGTCCGTGGATCCAGACTGGATGACGAATTCCTGATCATTGTTCGGAAAAGTCTCCGTCTGATCCAAGATGCTGCGGCGAGGGTTCTGAGAATCATCATCAGACATCTTATTTCTTCAGTTTTATCTCCTCATCGGCTTCCTGTTTAACTCTGAACAGAATCAAAAATTCTCCTCATATATAAAACTCTTAGAGACCAAGATCCACTGGAAGATTAGGAAACTCGATCTTTTCTCCTTTTTTTGTTGTTTTGCACTATAACCATAAACATATATCACACTGACTGTAATTTGTCTGGTCTATTTATTATCATGTTTACTTAATGACAGAACCTGTTTTGTTTTCGTTTATTGGCTTACGTTCTTGTATTTCATGCAACGAGGTTTGAGAGAACAGCAATGTGAATTCTGTTTGTCCTGTACGTTGCAGAACTGACAATAAAGCTGGCTTTGACTTTAGATCCTCAAGACCTCAGAGTTCCAGATTGTCCCATCACAGCTTCACTCTCAGGCTGCAGGTTTACTGCTGGTTCCTAGAGGTTCTAAAAGTAGACGGGAGGCAGAACCTCCAGTTCTCAGACCCTCTCTGTGGAACCGGCTCCCAGTCTGGCTTCAGGTATCAGACCCCCTCTCTACCTTCAGATCATCTTCAAACTTTCCTTCCAGATAAATCGTATAGCAGGTGTGGCTTGGGGACCCTGATCCATCCTTTATGGGCACATGTAGGCGACCAACGACAGCGGCATGCAAAACTCATCGCAACCTTCATGAAACCGAACACACGGGACGCGACAAACAGCGAGCTCTGAGATCGCATTTCTCCAAGAAATGTGACTGGTTATGATGTTGGTGGGGATTTTGACATTTTCAAACCATGACGTGACAAAGTATGACGGATGGAGAGTCAGAAGATTTTGCACAAATTGACAGAAATCTTGCTTTTTCCATTCTTCCATGTTCAAAGTGCAGACGCGCTGGCTAGCTGGTTGGCTGTATTGCCAGGTGACAGCAACAAAAATTGAACATTTTTCTATTTTCTTGTGTTGCGTCGCAAGCTCCATGTGCACGTCTACATGAACAAGCACAACATTTCACGTGCACGAATGTCACCTGTCGCTTGCCTGGAGGAGGGCGGTGATTTTCACCTCAATACGCAGGTTCCATAGAAAATGATGGAGGAGGAGCAACGTTTCCTCCCATGTGTCCAGCCCATTAGACCAGCTGCTATTGGCCGAGGCTGCTGGGGTACGTCCCATGACGCACTGGGCTCCTCTCTGCTGGGCGACGTCCCATGATGCACTGGGCTCCTCTCTGCTGGGCGACGTCCCATGATGCACTGGGCTCCTCTCTGCTGGGCGACGTCCCATGATGCACTGGGCTCCTCTCTGCTGGGCGACGTCCCATGATGCACTGGTTCTGGTTCTGATGGAGGTTTTCCTCTCCACTGTCTCCTTGTGCAGCTCAGGATGGAGGATTAAATGAAAGAGAAGCTTCCTTAGCTCGGTCATTATTTATATGAACACAGTTATTATAAACTGGACTGATGTGGATCATGTGGTGGATTTGTTTTAACTGGAATATAATTGGACTAAAATGGATTGGACTGAACTGGACTGTCTGTACAGGTTGATATGATTTAGTTGTAAACTGTTGCTATATAAATAAAGATAAATTGAATTAATCTGCTGCAGTTTTATGCTGTTTGTTGTAGTTTATTTATAACAGAGTTTTTACCTAGTTATTGATGTGGAAACGTGAAGCGCGATGTCGGGCTGGAAAGCAGCTCTATGTAAGATCCATGTAAGTTTCCCCAACAAAGAAAGTGACCTCTGCCACCTTGATTCCATTTCCTGTTGTCAAATAAAACCAAGGACGACCCTTGGTAGTCCCTTGTTAACAGCCATGATCCCCACCCCCTCCTGTTATCCTCGTCCTCGCTGGCCCAGAGGGAGCAGCCTGATATTTACACAAAGATGAGAGGAGGCAGCTTTCCCTGCTGCAGAAACAAAGAGCTTCATCAGATGCAGGCTTACTGCTCTGCCTTATTTAGGGCAGGTTACAGGTCCCAGAGGGGGCTCGGGGAAAATCCTTCTCCCCATCCTTGGTCTCCCCAAGTGTGAGATTCATGAGTGTCTTTAAGAAGGAAGGTTTGATCAAGACAAAGTGGTCCGATCCACGGCAGAACGCATTAAACTGGTTCCAAGGCAAGGCAGTTTATTTGTACAGCACATTTCATGTACAGGACAATTCAAAGTGCTTTACATAAAACAAAGACATTACAGATATTTAGAAATAGTAAAAGGCATCAACACATAATCACAATAAAATAATAAATTACATTAAAATGATTAAAAGCAAGATAAGTTTTAAAATGCAGATTTCATGCATAGACGCATGAGAAAATAAATGTTTTTAACCTGGATTTAAAAATGTCTACATTTGGTGAAAGTTTAATCTCCACTGGCAGTTTGTTCCACTTGTTTGCAGCATAACAGCTAAATGCTGCTTCTCCATGTTTAGTCTGGACTCTGGTCTGGACTCTGGTCTGGACTAGTTGACCAGAGTCTTTGGATCTAAGAGCTCTGCTAGGTTTATATTCTCTGAACATATTACAGATGTATTCTGGGCCTAAACCGTTCTGGGACGTAAACAATCTGAAGGGTTTTAAAATCTATTCTGTGACTGACTGGAAACCAGTATAAACTAGAAACCAGTACAAACTGGAAACCAGTGTAAAGATTTCAAAACTGGTGTGATGTGTTCAGATCTGTTAGTCCTGGTTAAAACTCTAGCAGCAGCGTTTTGGATGAGCTGCAGGTGTTTAATGCTCTTTTTAGGAAGTCCTGTTAAAAGACCATTAAAGTAATCCAGTCTACTGGAGATGAATGCATGGATGAGTTTCTCTTGGTCTTTTTGGGAGACTAAACTTTTAATTCTGTTGATGTTTCTGAGCTGGTAAAAAGCTTCTTAGTGAAGTTTTGATGTGGATGCTGAAAGTCAGGTCTGAGTCTATCAACACTCCAAGGTTACGAACTTGGTCGGTGGTTTTAGGAACCCGAGTCTCCAGGTGTTTACCAATGCTGACCCTCTTCTCTTTCTACCAAACAGAATAATCTCAGTTTTATCTTCATTTAATTGTAGAAAATTCTCCTTCATCCAGGTGTTTATTTGCGCCAGACTCTGACACAATAAGTCTGTTGGACTGCAGTCATCTGGTGACAGAGACATAAAGTTGTGTATCATCTGCATAACTTTGATAACTAATGCTATAGTTCTGTAATATTTTACCCAAAGGGAGCAGATACAAGTTGAACAGAAGAGGTCCAAGGACTGACCCCTGGGGGACTCCACAAGTCATGGCCACTCGCTCTGATTCATAGCTGCCGATCGGAACAAAATAACTCCGGCCTTCTAAACAGGACCTGAACCAGTTAAGGACCGCTCCAGAAAGTCCAACCCAGTTTTCCAGCCTGTGCAACAGGATTCTGTGATCTACAGTGTCAAACGCAGCACTGAGATCCAACAGAACCAGGACTGATACTGGACCAGAACCAGGACTGATACTTGACCAGAATCAGTATTCAACCTAATGTCATTTAACACTTTGACCAGAGCTGTTTCAGGGCTGTGATGAGGTCGGAAGCCGGACTGAAATTTATCAATATTTCCACTTTCATTTAAAAAGTCATTAAGCTGGTGAAACACAACTTTCTCAGTAATCTTGGAAATAAAAGAGAGGTTAGAGACGGTCTATAGTTGTTCATTATAGAGGCGTCTAGAGTCCTTTTCTTTAGGAGGCCTAATAGCAGCTATCTTTAGTGACTTGGGAAAAATGCCTGATGCCAGTGAGCTGTTAACTATCAGTAGGAGACCACTTTCTACTGAGGTAAAAACTGTTTTTAAAAAGTCAGATGGTATCATGTCCAGAGTGCATGTTGTTGATTTCAGATGCCAAACTGTTTCTTATAGGATTTTTAAATTCACCATTTTAAACTGCGACATAACATCAGAATTATTTCCGGGTTTTAGACACAGACTAGTTTTCTTGTGTGACTGTGCAGAATTAATATTTTACCTAATTGTTTTAATTTTTTGGCTAAAAAAGTTGGCAAATTGGTTGCATTTCTCAGTGGTTCCAGCTAGACATTACTGGAGAAATCCCAGTAAACTCTGAGTTCAGTCCTTCCTTCTGGTTTGGATTTTGAAGAAGTGAATTAAAAAAGAAAAAAAAGACGTTTTGTCTGTTTTGAAGACTTGATGCTCATCGGGGGGGAAGATTAAAATGACTCACCAGCTGTTTCTGGTCTGAGCCAAAATCCTCCCGGGTTGGATATAATATCCCAGGTATTCCCAGAGAATAAAGGAAGAAGAAGAACCATCCATTTCCTGCTTGTGGATGTCCTCCGCGGTTGTTGAATCCTGTTAGATCAACTACTTTTCTTTTTACCTTGTCTTGTCCAGCATGGTGGTGGCAGAATGATGGTCTGGCTGCTGTGCAGAACAAATTTGCTTTGCCAAGAGGAGCTTTATGGGTATAAGACTCCTCTAGATAATCTCTCGCTTTTTTTATTTTTTCAAATCTTATTTATTTTGAATTATGGAATTGATGTTATCTTGCTGAACCTGACCGGAAGGGACAGAAAAAAGGAGAATAAAGAAGAGAAGTAAAAAGGAAAGTAGATTAAAGGAAGAGGAGACAAAGATCCAGCAGACAGAAGCAACAAGTTCAGTCCAACCTAACAGCAGACAAGCAGCAGCTACACCTGCACAGAAACAGATAATTTCCTACAGCTTTTACAGGTAAACTAAGCAGACAATCATCGGGAGTTCCTAAAAAATAACCAAGACAACAACAACAACATGTATCACAACAACAACCAAAGAACCAGAAACACACACACCTGAACCAAAGCATCTCTGAGTGTATAAACACACTGGACACCTCAGTGCTGAGTCAGCATGCAGAGGATGAGGAAGAGGAGGATCAGAGATGAGGCCACGCCTCTACGGAGGCTAGAGGCAGACTAGGGCGGCCCAGAGACCTGGGCCATCAGCAGCAACCCTGGAGCACCAACCCAAGACCCCCCACCTTGAAGACCACCCTGGACCCACCCAGAGGGCATCAACTTCTTCTTCTACTGAACTCCAGCCAGCAGCAGTGCAGCCTATACTGCCCCCCTCTGGTCACTCTATACAGACCAGGTCATAAACTTTTAGTGGTTTGTGGAAACAGACCTGTAGATGTCTGTTTGAGGTACTTTAAATTTAAAATCAACTCACATTTTCCATGAAATGGTGTCTCAATTTCAACGTCAGATATGTTGTTTGTGTTCTACTGGGAATAAAATATGAGTTGATGAGATTTATAAATTATTATTTTCTGCTTTTATTTACTTTCTACACATCATTCAAACCTTTACGGAACCGCGTAATTATCCAGTTTTAACCCACGCTGGTGGCAGTGAGGTATGTCAACCCAAGCAAACTGACCACTGGGAGAAACTTGGGCATGATGCCCAAGGACACGTCAACGTGCTGACAGGAGGAGGCGGAGCTCGAACCCTGGGATCAGCGGACCTCTCTCATCCTCTTCATGCCTCGGCTCAGCAGATGTGCTTTGTTCAGCTGACAAACTAATTCAGCCTCTCCGAGAGCAGCTCGAAGCGTCCAACACAATCTGTTTGGATTAAAGGTGTGTGTCCCTTTCTCTGAGACACAGCACTCTGCACTGAAGCGTTCACGAGGCAGATGTTGTGTATGCATCCGGACAAACACACTATTTTGTGGCGCATCTGTTGGCGGTGGCAACGCGCAGTAAAAATCCGACTGAGTCAGCAAACCTGTCGGACAGATACATGGAGAGCTGTCCACCACGCGTGGACATACACACATGCAAACATGTATATATGGACAGACAGTGCATGCACCACGGAGAACAAACATGCCTCACATACACCATGCACATAAGCTGTGTGTAAATCACCAGCACATGATGGCAGTGAAGAATACTGATGTCTGAAAGGTCAGGAAGGTATAATGAAGGAAAAAGTTCAAGGAGAGAGGCAGCCAGAAGAAAATGGGCAGCGTGAGAGATGTATTGTTATGAGATGGACGTGGCAAAAGTAGTCATTTCAAACGACAGGAGAAGGTGGGAAAAGAACGAGGACAATGAGAAGGTGCACGAGCACAGCTGGAGAGCCTGAGCTCATCAAGGTCGGCTGGTATAACTGGTCAGACAGAAAGTGTCTCTTCTGTCCATCCTTCCATCAGAGACATGTTTTAATGCCACGCTGCTTGGCAGCCTCATCCAAGGCCTGATGAGCGCCATTCATTAAAAGAGGCGAAGGCTTTCGTATGCAGTGGCGCTACCTTGCAATCACCTCCGCGGCATCCCAATTACCTCCGGTCTAATTGATGTTAGATTTATTAAAGTTAATGAGCCAAGCGGCCATCTGTTGAGCAGCTGAAGCAGCACGGGGGACGATGATCTGCAGCGAGAGCAGAAGCAGCAGCAGTGAGGGAAGGCTGCAAGGGCAGATTCAGCTGGAAGACGAGGAACGCCAGCAGACAAAGAACTCCTCTCCTCCCTCCTCTCCTTCCTGCAATCAAACAAGCTCTCCCATCACTCCGTGTTTTTCCCGCTTTCCCATAAGTCTTCCATCCCTTTTATGGCATTCATATTTCAACTATATGGCTCCACATATGGCGGGTATATATATGGCGCATGATTAACTGCTCTCAACCACCTCTGTATGTCCAATAAATCTTAAATATATATATTTTACAGACTTATATACTTCTCAGAGTGGGAGATGGAATTTTAATTTGAGATAGGGGTTCTGCTACCAACCAGCATTTTATTTCTTCTCCCGGCCATGAAGACGACTGTTGGGTTCCTCTTAACTCTCTTTGTTGTGGCTTCATCCAGCAGTGGCTTTTTAAAGGTCTCAGAGGGTCTGGAGGGCACAAATCCAGCTGTGTGTTCATACTGTATGAGAGTAGACGTCGCCGCCAGGATTCATGTGTCAGACTCACGAATATAATCTGATGATAAAATAACAGGAACAAAACTAATATTTCATTTTGTTAATGAGGCCAAATTGTGTCCTGATCCAGAGTCCCGATCCAGAGTCCTGATCCAGATCATGTCTTCATCTATGACTTTGTTTTAATTTTTTTAAGTGGTCTTCAAATAATAGTTTTCCAGCTTTCCCATAATTTCTTTCAGAGTTTTTCTTTCCACATTTTTTCCTTTTTCACCCATTTTCAGTCCAACCTTCGTACCAGACCAGTTCCAGTCCAGTCCTGGTACCGGAGCAGTTCCAGTCCAGTGCAGGAAACAAAGGGTGTTGCACAAGCAGGAAAACCACCAGGTAACAAGTAAATGAAGAAGCAGCTACGAACAACACAATGGTGACACGTAGGTAAACGACCATCTGGTAGAGAACATTATCGTGGTCTTTTATTGCCCCCATTTTATGTCCAGCACTTTAAGATTGTTATCTGTGAAAGGTGCTTTATAAACAAACTTACTAACAGATGAAATCAAGGGGTCCCAAATAGCAGCCATGCTTGGGCTGAATCTGGGCTACCTCTGGCCCTTATGGCTCCGTTACGGCGCTGGCAAGTGTTAATTGGGCCAGAAGTGGACCAGATTCCAGCTGTTGCCCTGAATGTGGACTACAGTCAGTATTTTCTGGGCCAGAAGTAATCCTAAACCACTTGCTCATAATTCAAAATAAAGATCTGGGCCAGGTATGGGCCAAACAGTTTTTCTTATCTGGGATATACATACACAGAAGTAAACTAACTAAACGAGGAGCAGGTGAAGCAAATGAAAGCAGGTGTGTAGAGACGTAAAAACCACTGGTCACTGAGGTGTCCAGTTGGTTTACACACTAAGAGATGCTTTGGTTCAGGTGTGTGTGTTTCTGGTTCTTTGGTTGTTGTTGTGATACATGTGGATGTTGTTGTCTTGTTTTTTTTTTTTTAGGAACTCCTGATGATTGTCTGCTTAGTTTACCTGTAAAAGCTGTAGGAAATTCTCTGTTTCTGTACAGGTGTAGCAGCTGGTTGGTGTTAGGTTGGACTGAAGCTCGTTGCTTCTATGTGCTGGATCTTTGTCTCCTCTTCTTTTTCTACTTTTTACTTCTCTTCTTTATTCTTTTTTCTGTCCCTTCCGGTCTGGTCCAGCAAGATAACATCAATTCCATAAATCAAAATAAATAAGATTAAATAAACTAAATCAGATCAAGAGGAGCCTTACACCCATTAATCTTCTCTTGGCAAAGTAAATTTGTTCAGCACAACACAGCAGCCTGACCATCATTCTGCCGCCACCGTGCTGGACAGAACAAGGTAAAAAGAAAAAAAGTTGACCAGGTGGAGCTGATAGTGGATGGTGGGTGTGTATACACCCTCGTCCTCATCGGGTGTATCAAACATGAACTGTTGCAGGTGATTATCCACTGTGTGACATTCATTTTCCAGCCAAACGTAGCACCTGCACCTGTTCTCTCCATCCAACACCAGTCCTGAAAACTGGGACTGGGAACCTGCAGCAGTTATAGACCACAGCCCACAGCGGTTCCTTCATAAAGCACATGGATCCAATCTCTTCCAAATCCAAAAGGTCAAAAAGTTGAAGTGTTTAGAGCACAAATCAGAAATTTGGCGTGAAACTGTGAATTATACCATTTTCCCTCCTGCTGTAAAATTATACCCCAGCTAAATGGATTTGGCTCAGAGTCGCTTTGGGCTCCAAGAATTAACTAAATAAATCCCCCAGGGGGAAAATGTGAGCAGCTAATGGCCTTGGCAACTAAATGTCCTTTCAATTTACGATGCATGACTTTACATTAACACACCTTCACCATACAGAGGCTTCTGCAGGAGTTAATGTTATCATTTAATAGGTGTGCAGGTCTGACGGTGCAGCAGTCTGCCTCCACCGTCATTCAGCTGCTGCTAGGACTGCCGTCTCCTTGCCAGCTGTTAGAACAGAGAATTAACATTTCTCTCTCATCAACAGGCCACTTTTCCAACCTTGAACATTTTGTAAAGAGACAGAGAGAAAAAGCTCTTATAAAAGTTGGGCTCATTATTTTGCAGCCTTTGAACCCAGGCGGTGATTACAGTCATCCTCGTAAAGCAAAGCGGGAGCATTGTGATCCTCCTGCTGGATGCTACCTTCAGTTTAGCCAAGATCTTTTCTAAAAGACTGAGTTCACACACTAGGGCTGGGCGATTAATCGATAAAATCGATAAATCGAATTTTCCATTTCTGGAGATAATTTTTTTTGAAAATCTGGATTTTTTTCCATAGTTAGTTAGCAGCAGACTTAGCCCTCCCTCCACACCAGAACGGTGTTTGTCTGACAGATTTTCAGTAAAGTGACCCTTTACTCACGCCTGGGATTTAGCTGTACGTATAACTGCAGTGAGAAATGCTGCTCTCTATGAGATGCAGAAATCAACTTAACCCACAAACACTAGTTAAGAGACAACCTTCATCAGGGGAATTATTCCTGCAGTGGATCCTGTATGATAATGATCCAGATGGAAAGAGATCACGGATGCATTGTGTCGCATATTTCAATGTAAGATATGAAGTCGTTTATATGGTGGAAGAGCTACGACATTATATGCTTTATTTTTGCTGGCTTTCATCTATATAAACAAATGAACGTTTTTAATAAGTTTATTTATGTTTTGTAAAAGAAAAGGAAAAAAAATCTATTAAAATCGGAAATCGGATTTGGTTATAAAAAATCGGAGATTTTATTTTTAGGCCATATCGCCCAGCCCTATCACACACTTCTGATTAAATAAGTTCTGGCTGCATATGTTCCACCAGAACCGGCAGACGGTTGCTGTGTTGACTCTGGAAAAGATTTCATCTGACGTCCAAGCCATGAATTTTAAACACACAGAGATTCCAAACATTCAATCAGATTTTTTCCATAAAACCAAGAACTCATCTTGGACTCCAGAAAGAACAGACAGGACCACGCCCCCATGTCATTAACCCATAGATCTTCCTCCTTCAGGTTCCTGGGCACATACATGTCTGCAGACCTCTCCTGGTGTAAACACAGCCTTAGTGATGAAGGCTCGGCAGCAGGTGCACTCCCTGCGCGTCCTGGTGAAAAACAGCTTGGAAGAAGCTGCCGCCGGCCTTCCATCGCTCCTCGGAGGAGAGGTCTGGTAACCAGGGACCACAGTCAGGGATCACAGATCACTGGCCGGCCCCGCCCTCCCTGGATGCTACATCCAGCTCCCGTTGCCTCAGCAGTCAGATCCCTCACACCCCCGTTTGACCCGTTACCGTCTGGACGGCTTCAGGTCCATCAGATCTCACACTTCCAGACTCAGTTTCTCCCCCCTGGCAATATGGACTGTCAATACCACCTAGCAGATATTCTACCCCCTTTAGGCACTAAAACTGGCCAGCTTGTTCGCTACGTAGCTTTGCTCCAGCACCATGTCGGCTTGCTGCTGCCGTTCAGGTCTTCCTTAAACACTTATTCATTGCTGACATGTCGTCAGCCTGAGTGTGTCGATCCAGAGGTGAAGTCAACTGTGTAGATTTTTTACTTTTCTTACTTTAATACATTTTCTTTCCTTCTTAACCCTTTCTCCAAGTCTTTCTATAAGACTGCATCATTGTTGATAGACCACTGCAACTTCATTGTACTTTGTAAGATAAAGTCTATTCTATTCTCTTCCGTTCATTTCTATTCTATTTATTCTGTTCTATTCTGTTCATTTCTATTCTATTTATTCTGTTATATTCTGTTCATTTCTATTCTATTTATTCTGTTCTATTCTGTTCATTTCTATTCTATTTATTCTGTTCTATTCTGTTCTCTTCCATTCATTTCTATTCTATTTATTCTGTTCTGTTCTCATCAGCAGTTTAATCTGGTGTAAATTGGACCAATGACTGCAGCTGAAAATGAATCCTGCTATTAACTATGCGCATGCATGTTTATCATGTTTATCTTTGTGTATTTTGTGTTTGTTTACGTTCTCAGAAATTAAGCTACGTCTCTGCAGGCTGCAAAATGTGAGCAACCAGTAGGGGGCAGTGTAGGGACCAGTGTGACCAGCTGTGTCCAGTCTAAAACTCGTCATGCTTGGCTGAGGGTCCTTACATAGCATGTATGACACGGCTGCTGCTGTTTTTCTGCTGTGATCTCTAAATAAACCAATCACCAACCTCCTCTATTGTCTCCATGTTCATTATTTTCTTTCTGTCCTACAAATTCAGCAACTGCCATAAAAAGAGGAATAAAGACCAGTACACTGTCCTTCCCTTCACTGGTCTGTAATAAGTCCTCTTTCATTAACGATAACTGTTGTCATGCTCGGTGTTTCAGTGGCATAATCCAGATTGTTCTTTTTTTTCAATCAAGGTCAAAACTGTTTCAACGGTGAATAAATGCACTATAACGTTTCTGCACACTGTTTTTAGCAAACAGGCTCTTATAACAAAAGAAAAAATCAGCATGAACTAGACGGTGTAGAAATTCATTCATCTATCCCAGCAATTAGCAGGCAAGAGGCAGGTACACCTGAACAGGTCGCCGGGCCATCACAGGGTCAGTATGTACAGAGTAGACACCAGCTAAGTAATTATTAATAAAGCACACGGTCACACTAGTGGACCTTCAGGTCTTCCGCTGTCAGGTTGCACCATGATCTGGTTGTTCACACCACAAAGAATCAAATACACATTTTAAATTATAAAAGCGACTGAAGGGGAGAGATGGTTGAATGTAGAAGAGAAGAAGAGAGAAGCTAATACTCCTGATGGGTCATGGTTAGCGCCTTGCATGGCCGCTTCCGCCATCAGTGTGTGAATGAAGAACGGATACACAATATAATAAATAAATCAAGCCCGCCGAAAATTTCGATATTCTAAGGTCCGCATAGACTTAAAATGGCTCAACAGCGTCACCTAGAGAAAAAAAATCCAAAACTGAATGGGGTCCCGAACATCTACTTCACCGCATGAAGACAAAATTTGGCACACACGTGTAACACACCAAGATGAGCAAAAAAGACAATCGAACACATGTTGCCATGGCAGCAGGGGGCCCGCCATCTTGGAGTTTACGCCCATTTTTTTCACTTTATACGTATCGTATTTGAACGAACTAATCTGAGGGGATTTGTGCGAGTGACTCCAAACTCGATGAGAAGCTTCCTCACAAGGGACCAAACCTTATTGAAATCTTTCTAATAGGACAAAGCATGTTACCGTGGCAACCGACGGAAAAAAAGCGTTCTCGCCAAGAAACACGGTTTGCTCATATCTGGATAGAAATACATGGGAACTGCACCAACGTTGAAAGCATTGATACTTGTTAGGTCCATAACACACCACATTCACTGTAATGGAGAAATGACTGTATAGCGCCAAATGCTAACTACGTCCATCAACATGCCAGAATCCCAGCTAGTTAAATAAGCACGTTACATAGAATGTTAGCTAGCATATTAGCATGCTAGGTAGATCGACATTTCCGGTTCTCAGCTAGCCATTTACCATATTACATAGACTGTTAGTATGTAAGCTAACATGCTAGCATATTAGCATGCTAGCAAAAAATGCTAACTAGATATATCAAAATTTCAGATCCTCAGCTAGCCATTTTACTATATTACCTAGCATGTTAGCACGTTAACTAACATGCTAGCAAAATGTGTATGAGACGAGTGGCAGGAGCCACGAGGCTCCGACCCGATGGTCCGGACTGCAGCTTTAATTATTATTATTATTAGAACAAAACAACGTCGTAATCTCAGAAATCAGAAATGTGACAGTTGCAAATATACATGAAAACAAACAAACTTCTGGATAATACCTGGCACACATCTCTAAGGCACCCCTAGTGGAATTCTATGAAACAAGCGTAGCAGTAATTATAAGAACCACGACGGCTCACGACGGAGTTGCTTGGCGAGAAGAATGTGAGGTTAAAAAGCAAGAATTTTCTCAGCCTAAAGCAAGAAGGTTTCATTGTGATCTAAGCCACCGAAGCCCACGGATTAGTGGTCAAATGTACTCGATAAGACACACTCGTCCAAAATGTCTCCCACTTTGGCTCATCAGAACATCAGGCTGTAAGATGGCAAATTCATCTTCTGAACTCCATAATACCACAATGTGAATAAAATGAGTAAAGTCTGTATGATGATTTCATTTAGTCCTGTTAGTGTGTTGGTCACGCCTGCTGACTTTGCTCTGGATGGAGAAGGAACCAACGTACAAGCAGCATGAGCCCAGAAATGTAAAAGCATGTGTAACATCCAGCTACCACCTGGAAAGACTGGAAAACTTTCCCAGTGTATGCATCACTGAGCAAGTTTCATTTGAATAAATTAGCATCTTGTGATCCAGTAGAGAGCTCCGGTCGGGAGTCTCTGCACCTCCATGCTCTGGTGTCATGTTTGCATATAATACCTTCACTTTTTATCACCCTGCACCAGAAGTGAATTAATTTTTAACATAAGTCTGTCTGCAGGTTGACAGGACTCTGCTAGCATGAAATGAGGAATTGTGACACATTTTACATGATTTCTCAGCACTTTATATGAACATTACATTCAGTGTGTTAGTGGGGTGCCAGAGTTAATGCAGTCTAAATAAAAACTATGCATCACTGTTCCTCACAGGAAGCTGCCGCCAGGAGAAGGCGATGTCGTTCCCATGTGTTCACGTGTGCGTTAACATGTGTGCTGATGGAAGCTGAGATGTGTTCCAGTGTCCTACACCTCTGAACCAGAGCTGTAATGAGCATCTTATTACCTGCCCGAGGCCGTTTATACAGCGAGGCTCCCGTGTGGCAGCCAGTCGCCATTAACTCCACATAAAGCAAAACAAACTGGGATTTCCACCAGTTTTCTCTGCTAGAGAGCTCAAGACTTTTCTTGAGTCCAATGTTCTTCAAACAAAGTATAATTTCAATAAATCAGAATTTTTTAAATAAAAAATGAAACACATTCTGATATGTCTTCTGCCCCCTAGTGGACACCTTTTGTACTACAATAATTTTGACATCACACAGCAACAAATGGTCGATATACCTAAATTATTTTTATTATTTTTTATCTTTACATTTTGATAAAGGGCCTAAAAAAGACATCAGATGAAAAGAAATTATCTCCCCATTTTTCCTTGGGTCGGGCTTTAAAGGATTATTCATGTTTACCTTGTAAGCGGCAGCTTGACGACACGATGCAACGTTATGAAAAGAAAAACAACAAAAAAGTTATTTTACATATAACAGATTTGGGGAACTGAAATATTTTATTTATAGAACAAACTAAGACAAATCTTTAAATAAAATCTCCAGTCACAAAAAGAGAACTATTATATGGAAAATAACGTTTTTTTCTTTCATAAAAAAGTGCCACTGTGTCAGCTAACTGGCATTTAAAGGGTTAAAAAAACTTCAATAACAACATATTTAGTATTTTTGATTAAAACTAAAGTTGACTGAAAGATCTGAGAAAAAACAGTGGAAAGATATTTATCTGTAAATGTTCTGATCACAATTTTTGAAAAGAACTTTATTGTCCTTTAATGACACAAAAAGGCAGAAAATTATACATCTGAAAAAAGAAACGATGCATCCAAATCCCTTTCGTTTAATGTCTCTTACTTTGTTCGAGCTGCGGTAACAGTGAAATTTAATCGATACTGAAATCGATATTTTTGTATATCTAACAACGATTAGCCACCCAAAATCAATCATATGAAAAAAAAACACTTTTGTTTTTCTCCTCATAAAACCAGTAAAACCAGGTCATCGAACTGGCCTTTAATGGGCTACAGTAATCTGAATAAAGTTAATTAGAATTAAATTAACTAATGTTCATTGAACGATTTGAGCAGAAAAAAGTGGAACGAAATCTTCATCCATCTTTTAAAAAAGCTGAAATTGGTCCCTGGTGACCGGTTGACCGCCTGGTGCTGCAAATGTATGTCCAGCCACTTCTTATTTATGTATAATCATCTTTATTACTTTACTTCATATTAAATTATACTTTTTGTTCCTGTCTTTCTTTTCCCTATTTTTTCTGTATTAATTTTGTTTTTTAAATAAAGCTAAACTTTGAATTTCAAAGAGAAAAACTTTCTTATAAAAAATAATCATCCATACACTACTGTTCAAAAGTTTGGGGCCACTTCCTTATTGAATCTCATGGCAAAGTGACCCCAAACTTTTGAACGGTTGTGTATGTTGAAACAACCAAACTGAGGAAAGAACAAAATAATTCAGTGTGAAGAGAAATGAGCTTTTCCCTCCTTCATCAGCGTTTCCTCGTCCATTCTTCGGACGTTTCCTCCACGGTTTGCTCTGCCGTCCTTCATCCTTCATCACTCGCTGAAGGTCCGATGCTGCCTGAACTTTTCTTCCAGAGTCCTGCAGGAGCTCATTTTAGCTCAGTATTTAAACTCTCTGAAGAAATACGAGCTTCATCTCTTCGCTCATCAGAACGATTCCTGGCCCCGCTGAGCTTCAAGTCCTCGGTCCGGATTCACAGAGACCAGGATCCAGTCTGAATTTATCACGATGCCCTCGACATCTGCACAATCTTTGGCAAGAAAAACAAGTAAAGTTTGGTCTGAAATTCCACTTCTGGGAGGGAAAAAACATTTGCTGAGACTGTGAATAAAGTTGCTCATTAATTACAGAGAAGTGGTTTGAATAAATCTGGTGGTGTTATTTTTAAGTTAAAGGTCTGAACATGCTGACACATCTGCTGGAAGCAGAAACCATCAGTTTAATAAAAATGAGCTTAATTAAATTCCCCATGGCTACGAATAACTCCAGGTTTAACTAACTGGAAATATTTCTGATTTCTTAACTAATTCATTAGTGAACCAGCGACACTTTGACCCCAGTTTTTCCATTTTTTCCAGCTGTTTGGACCCTGGTTCGCAGTAGTTTCACTGAATGGTTATTTCTGTTATGCTGTCGGTGTAAACACAGCATAAATTAAAATAAAGGTCTCAGCCACAACAGAAGAGCAGGACCACAGCGTTTAGTAATAATTCACCTGCCTTACTTTAGCAGAATGAATTCTCCAACAAAATTAACAGTTAATCAAATTATCAAACCAATTTATATGCATGAAGAGCCTGAACGCCCCCAAGGCTGCGAGTCCCAGCAGCAGCTGCCCAATGAGGCTGTTTTACTCATCCAGCCTCCACCGAGCAGCGTCAGTACCACCGATTATCGCTGCTTTTAGCCTTTTATTGTGTTTAATACCAGTGAAAGTATAACCTCCTTCACTAATGCTTTAGTCGAGCTGAAATGAAATAATTAGAATAATTTAGCTTAGTGTCTTCAGTGAGTTCTCTGAGAACATGTTGGGAATATCTCAAGCTGCAGGTCCGAGGACCTGGACTCACTTCACCTCTGATCCACCCACCCAGGTGAACAGCATGTAGCCATGGAGACATGATGGAGACGACCTGGTGAAGCTCAACCTGAGCATCAGATGAGGAAGAAAGAGGATTTAAGAGACTTTGAACGTGGCATGGTTGCTGGTCTGAGTGTTTACTGGGATTTCCACCCTCAACTAGGGCTGCAACGATTAGTCAATGTTGTTGACAGCACAGTAAAAATAGTCGACAACGAATTTAGCCGTCGACTATTGTCGGCACAAAAAAAAAAGAAAAACTACCGAGTGAGACATCGTCTTCTCATCCTATCTCTGCTGAGAGTTGCACAATGCACATGCGCAAAGAGGGGAAAAAATACAGAGTGAGACATCGTCTTCTTTTTTATCTCTGCTGAGAGTTGCACATGCGCAATAAAGTCCGCCAGGGGGAAAATGTGGTGGCGGACCAGGGAGGAAAACCACAGCCGAGAACGTTAAAAGTCTGGGATAACTTCACGTTAAACTTACAACATAAATTAAATACATGAGGTTTGTAAAGCGGACCTTGTGTACCACGACAGTACGTCTGCATCCTCGAACATTTAAAGAGGAGGAACGTCGGACTTACATAACAACCTCATGTAAGATTTCAAAGCTGAAAGTGAAATAAGATCCATTTAATAATCATGAGATACATAATCCGATTGGTGGACTAGTCGTTTTAATAGTCGGTGACTAATCGACCATCAGAATAGTTATTAATTGCAGCCCTACCCTCAACCATCTCCAGGGTTTCCAGAGATGGTCTGAAGAAGAGAAAATATCCAGAGCAGCAGGTGTCTGGACCAGGATGCAGCAGAAGACACACCGGGTTCCTCCTGCCAGCTAAGAACAGGAAACTGAGGCTACAATTCACACACACTCACCAACACTGGACAATAGAAGATGGAGAAACGTTGCTGGTCTGATGAGTCTCCATTTCAGCTCCACATTCAGGTGCTCGGCTCAGAATCTGCTGGAAACATCATGAAAACATGGATCCATCCTGCCTTGGATCAACGCTTCAGGCTGCTGCTGGTGTAATGGTGGGGGGAGATTTTCTTGGTCCACTTTGGGCCCCTTAGTACCAACGTGGCCTGGTTTAACCAGCACAGCCTACCTGAGTATTGTTGCTGACCATGTCCATCCCTTTATGACCACAGTGGAGCATCTTCTGATGCTACTTCCAGCAGGATAATGCACCATGTCACAAAGCTCAGATCATCTCCACCTGCTTTCTAGAACATGACGATGAGTTCACTGGACTCCAACGGCCTCCACAGCCACCAGATCTCAGTCCAGTAGAGCAGCTTTGGGATGTGGTGGAACGGGAGATTCTCATCATGGATGCAGCCGACAAACCTGCAGCAACTGTGTGATGCTGTCATGTTAATATGGAGAAAACCTCTGAGGAAGGTTTCCTCCACCTGCTTCATCTATCACACCAGGATTAAAAAGGTCCGACCCGGTACTAGAAGGTGGACCTGATGAAGAGGACGACCCGGTACTAGAAGGTGGTCCTGATGAAGAGGACGACCCGGTACTAGAAGGTGGACCTGATGAAGAGGACGACCCGGTACTAGAAGGTGGTCCTGATGAAGAGGACGACCCGGTACTAGAAGGCGGTCCTGATGAAGAGGATGACCCGGTACTAGAAGGCGGTCCTGATGAAGAGGACGATCCGGTACTAGAAGGTGGTTCTGATGAAGAGGACGACCCGGTACTAGAAGGCGGTCCTGATGAAGAGGACGACCCGGTACTAGAAGGCGGTCCTGATGAAGAGGACGACCCGGTACTAGAAGGTGGACCTGATGAAGTGGACGACCCGGTACTAGAAGGCGGACCTGATGAAGAGGACGACCCGGTACTAGAAGGTGGTCCTGATGAAGAGGACGACCCGGTACTAGAAGGCGGTCCTGATGAAGAGGACGACCCGGTACTAGAAGGCGGTCCTGATGAAGAGGATGACCCGGTACTAGAAGGTGGACCTGATGAAGAGTAAGAAGTTGTCGGAGGGGATCAAAGATGAGATGCAGTGTTTACTGATCAGAAAATGGACAGGTCTTTGCTGAAAGACTCTCTTCCACACAGAGTTTTATTCCAGCTGTAAATTGTAGTTGAAGCAATAAAAACACAGAGGGGTGACAGCTCAGTCTGTTCACCTCTGAACCTGAACACAAGGAAAATATGAAAGTGGAAGAGTAACCGAGGACAACAAAGACAGAAAGGAGAGAAATTAGAATGATTGAAGGAAGTGACGGGGGATCTGTAGAGGAGAGCGGTGGAGGAGGAAGAGAGGGGAGGCAGCCGATCAAATTTTATGGTTGAGTTATCCCTTTCACAGCTCCTTGAAATAGCCAAACAATTTACAATCACTCAAAGCATTAACCTTTCACGAGCCACCGGGACTCATCGTCCATGATGCCGCGATGAGACACTTTGCATGCCCGATGAAACGACACGGGGAAATAAGTCATTCAGCAGGCAAAACAAAGGGATGGGTTGAGAGGGAGGGAGAAGAATGGAGAGGTAGATTAACAGCAGAGGAGGAGAGGAAGGGAAGATGTGTTCACTGGGGGAGAAGGAGTGATGTGGAGGAGGCTCTTTTGTTAGGATGGCAGACTGGCTCATGCATCAGGGTGAGGGATGGTGGGGAGGCTTCGCGGCGGCTTCACCGGCCTCCACTAGCTGCTTTTTGAAGTGAGGGGGAGAGTTTCAGACAAAGCAGGAGGAAGCAGAAGAAGCAGCTTGATTACCATCTCCTGGCAGGGAGCCAGTGTCCACGCTATTTACTGCATGACAGCCTCTCGTATCTCCATCATCCCTGCACGAGCCAGGAAACCAGGTGGAGGGAGGGTCTGCCTGGAGAGGGACGAGTGCGTCGGTGTGTGAGATAAGGAAAGAAATTCCTCAGGGAGCAGACGGTAAACAAAGAAGTTGGGATTATTCTGGAACCAATCCAGAAACAGGAAGTGGAACTTGATTTCCAAACACATACTGAAAGGGAGCCGAGGTCAGGAAGACCAGGTCAGGAAGACCAGGTCAAGGAAACCAGGTCAGGGAGCCCAGGTCAGGAAGACCAGGGGTCTCATTTATAAAACTGTGCGTAGGATTCTTACTAAAAGTGTACTTACGCCCAAAACCGGAAGTTGGCGTACGCCATAAAATATTCTGATTTATAAAACCGTGCGTACGCACAGGTGCAAGCAATTTCCCCTTTATAAATCACACTCGTCCTTGAAGTTTGCGCAGGTGAATTTGGCTCATGTTCCGCCCACTACACACCCACTTTCCACCATAAATGGTCAATGCAAAGTACCTCAGCGTGTATTAAAATGAGCCAGCTGATCCATGTTGTGATCCATGAACAACGGCAACCGCAGGGAAGCGAACCAAAAAACGCAACTTCACAGAGCCAGAAATCGATGCATTAGTGAGTGAGGTGGAGAGTCGAAAAATTATTTTGTTTGGTAGCCACAGTAGTGGCGTGACAAATAAGACTAAGTGTCGTGAGTGGCAACACATAGTTACCTCAGTTAACTCTGTGAGCGGGACAGAGCGGACCATGGCGGAGATCAAAAAGAAACCATCAATGAACTGAAGGAAATCAGAACAACACTGCATAATTTGTGTGACATTATGTTCGACATTTCAAACACATTAAAAGAGCTTGTGAAAAAGTGAACCTTATTGTCTGCTTAATCGCTGCATGACCTCCTCACGGAGCCGTGCCCCGTGTTGGAACTCCCTGTGTCTGGGAGGGGGCTGTGGGTGAGGGTCGGCATTCCGAGGAGGGGGGAGGCCAGGAGGTAGTTGGATGCCGTGCCTCAGTGCCAGGTTGTGCAGCACGCCACACGCCCTCACGATCCTGCGCACCTTTTGGGGATGGTACAATAATCTACCCCCTGACGCATCCAGACACCGCCACCGGCATTTTAAAAGGCCGATGGCGCGCTCTACAGTTGAGCGCGCACGGGAGTGAGCGGTATTGAACAGGGTCTCCTCTGCGCTCTGGGGGTTTGGGAAGGGGGTCAGGAGCCAGCGCCGGAGGGGGTAGCCACTGTCCCCTGCATTTCAATGAAACAGTGCATCAGTGGTCTGCATCTGGCTAAGCTGGTTGTCAATATAAAGTTATTGTCTTACCAAGAAGCCAGCCATCACGTACAGCGCCTGCCTGCAGTCTCTTCTCTACACTGCTTTGCGCTAGGATGTAAGAGTCATGTGTAGAGCCAGGCCATCGTGCAACTACATTTGTCAACATCATGTTGGATTGACATATGACTTGAACACTGATAGTATGCACATGCTTCCTATTGACATACATGAATTCATCGACATATGGGGCCCTTATAGCAATATGAGTGCAGTCAATTGCGCCGATTACATTAGGAAAACCGGACATTGCTGCAAATTGCCTTTTAATGTCGGCCTGTTCTCCTGCAATATAGAGAAATTGGATGTGGAAGAGTGTAGCAGGACGCATAGACGGCGGAGACGGGTTATGAACTCTTGCCGGGTTGAAGTCATGCACGCTGACCAGTGAGCCGAAATCACATCTGCGGTCATACAGCCAGAGCGCAAAATTAATTGGAGACATGGTGACAGGACCCCACGCTGCCACAAGAGGACTCTGGATGCAGTGTGTTGTTAATTCCCCACCTCTCCATCTGTGTCGCCAATTCCCCCAGCCTCCAAAACCAGCGTACGCATGGGTCAGAGCTGCCGTGAAAGACCGCACATTTTCACCTCAAGTTTGTTTTTTATAAATCACAACCTTTGTGTGAAAAGAGGCGTACGCCAGTTTCAGGCCCCATTTTGTGCGTACGCAACGGTTATAAATGAGACCCCAGATCAGGGAGCCAAAGTCAGGAAGACCAGGTCAAGGAAACCAGGTCAGGGAGCCGAGGTCAGGAAAACCAGGTCAAGGAAACCAGGTCAGGGAGACCAGGTCAGGGAGCCCAGGTCTGGGAGCCAAGGTCAGGAAGACCAGGTCAGAAAGACCAGGTCAGGGAAACCAGGTCAGGGAGCCAAGGTCAGGAAGACCAGGTCAAGGAAACCAGGTCAGGGAGACCAGGTCAGGGAGCCAAGTTCAGGAAGACCAGGTCAAGGAAACCAGGTCAGGGAGACCAGGTCAGGGAGCCCAGGTCAGGGAGCCAAGGTCAGGAAGACTGGGTCAAGGAAACCAGGTCAGGGAGCCGAAGTCAGGAAGACCAGGTCAGGGAGCCGAGGTCAGGAAGACCAGGTCAGGGAGACCAGGTCAAGGAGACAGGTCTGAAACCGACCCGAAACACAGCTGACCCAAATAAAACAGTCCATTTTGTGAAAGCAGTAAAGGACCGAAGCCTCAGAGATACGGAGCCCCCCAGGCACCCCCTCACCATCCATCACACAGCATCTTTCTCATCGTTCTATCACAACGTGGAAGCCTCAAAACAAAGACTTGAGCTGCTGCCAGCCTGCAGAAAAACCTATAAATTACCATATATATATATATATATATATATATATATATATATATATGTGTGTGTGTGTGTGTGTGTGTGTGTGTGTGTGTGTGTGTGTGTGTGTGTGTGTGTGTGGAGGCCGCCAAAACAGCCCATTTGTAAACGTCAACAATGATGTTGTATAAAATTAGAAATTCATAAAACGTGCAGCGTGAGAACAGCTGTCAGTTTTAACGGTAACGGCTGATAAACAACATTGTGATGCAACATTTCACGAACAACCCCTCCGTAACCACGCAGTTACCGATAACAATGCTGCCCCTCTGGCATTACAGTCGGAAGGAAACAGAGTTTTAGTCGTCTCAATGTGTCAAGCTGTGGTGAAGACCAGCGCAGACACTGGTTGAGCTGGTGTTAGCTTCATACAGGAAGGTTTATTCTTTACAGGGATCAGGTATCATCAAACAGTTTAGCAGACGGCCCTCATTTCCAGTCTCATTTACAACATGGACGTAACATCTGACTTCCTTCACAATCCACTGACTGAACATGTTTCCAGGAAGGTTACTTGAACACAATAACAAATACAAATTAACTTAGCAACTCTTAACTACTGCATTTAACTGTCTATACAAAAGCTACTGACACATTTTTGTCTTTACTATCATTCAAGCTACACAAAATACATTTTAAACACAAGCACTGAAAACCACTTTACTGCCTGTTTTCTGTACATATTAGTTACTGTACAACAAATTTCACCTATGAAACTAAAAGGTTAGCCAGAGTATGCAGTTTGCTTACTCTGGTTCGCTCTGCCACCTGCAACATGGCATTTCTGGTGTGGTACAAACCAGAAAGACACTTTTACCTTTGACATCAGAAAATATCATCCTGCATGAACAACTTTCATACGGTGCAAAGTGAATTCGGTTTAAAAGTGAGTCCACTAGTTTCTCAGTTGTGTTTTGGTTAGCTTACCTCACACACAACTCAAATCTGCTAGCATTAGCATTGATTAGCAGAAACAGCTGTTTTCTCACAAATCTCTTAAACCGCTTTGTTTACAAACTACTCAAACAACGATTTCATTAAAGTCTGTAATTTACACCGATTTTAATGGGTTTTTACCAACCTGTGGTGAAGAATAGAGACCCGCTGGCGTTAGCTTCCAGGACGGCTTATTCTTCCTGTGTGACCGCGCTGCTCTGGAACTCCGGCGCGATGAGCGCCCCCCAGCGGAGGGATGTAGAATAGCGCTGCAGTAACTGAGATTGCAGTAATATTATGCATTACAAATAAATAAAGAAAACTTAATGAAAAGCATAATTAAGTAGGCGTGTCTGTTTTTATTGCTTTATCTGTTTGACCCTCTACAACAACTCGCTGCTGTTTACATTCACACTGAGTGAATACAAAACATAATAGAAAGAACTTAAATACAGACAACAATGGACCACAGGTTGTCCTGGGGGCAGCCATATTTCATTCTGGAGTTCTCTGTTCAGAAAAACAAGGTCACTTAATCATTTCCAGCAAACATTCCTTGGGAAAGCAACATCGTAAGACAGCTGGAAGGCACAGTATGACCACCTGCCTGACATGGAGCAGGCCTTCCTCCCCTCAGACTTCCCAGAGCGTAACTGGTCAGCAGAAACTTCTGCAAGTCATTCCAAACAGGGAAAACTCTTACTTAAGAAAAGCTTCTGAGGTTCTACATCCGATATCGTTTCCAGACTCAGTGAGGAAGGGGAAATGATCTGGAATCAAGGGCTCACAGCTAACTCAAGTCGTCCTAATTGTTTGACCAAATCTAATTAAAGTCTCAGAGACGAATCACGGTGAAGACGAGAGGTGAGTGGATGGACAGCCGGGAGAGAAAAGAGGATGAAGGAAGAATGTGAGAGCAGGAGATAAAGAAACAGAGGATCTGCATACTAATGACCCCTTTTAGCTAATTAGCAGCAGCACTAAGAGTCCTGAGAGAATTGGCCCCTGTAGCTGCTGCACACTGGCCCCTGCAGGTGGGGGGATCAAGCCCTGAGCCGCGGGGGCTCTTCGGTAATGTGTGTCATCGCTGCATCCCATCAGTCATAGAACAAAGGAGGCTCTCGGGTCAGAGGCAGCAACACGCCGCCGCTCCACGCCTCTTCCTCCTCTTTTCCCGTCCTTCGTTTCCTCTCCCATTAACCCCTTCCTCCTCTTCCTCTCTTCTCCTCCTCCTCGCGAGTCAATTAGCCGACGCTTTAGTTTTGATTTATAGACCTCTTCTGGCCTGATGGATTACTCTGAATTAATATGCAATGTTTATGTGAGATAAATTAAAAGCAGGAGGAACAGAGGAGGTCAGAGAGGCATCACCGGGTCGGCGCCGGTCCAGCTGGCAGCGAGGATGATGGACAACAACAGAGATGAAGGCTAAATATTATTTTCCTTGTAAATAATTAGTTGCATCATAAAGAGTGGAGGCTGCTCTGATTGGACCTGAGATCAACACATCCTTCCTGCAGGGTGGGACAGGAGAGGTCAGCACAGGTGTGAGGATACATCACCATCATCACCCTCATCATCAGCAGCTTTTGTAGCACATGCCATCACCACAGGCTGTTTACACCCATCCAAAGCTGCTGGTTTATGGTTCACCGAGTCGTGAACTCTGAGGCCCAAATCAAAAAATGTCTGACACACAAACACACACACAATCACACAAAGACAGTTTATCACTGTTGGGGGAAGATCTTCATCTTCTCGATGTCAACTAAACGGGAACTAACAAAGAAAAAGAGCCACATTTTTCATGTTCAGGACAAACATATCAGAGAAGTGAGAGGCTTTCTGCACATTGATGATATATAAATCATTTCCACCATCAAACAAGCCAGTCCTTGTGTTATATTTCATCCCATCAAATGACTTTCTCCAGTTCTCCTTCCACACAGAACGAGTTGTTGGATCAGTCGTGTCTTAAACTCACCGTCCAGGTTATTAGGACCACCGTCTAGGACCGGGTTGGACCCCTTTTTCCTCCAGGTGGTGGCATAGATTCAACAAGGTGATGGAAACATTCCTCAGAGATCAACCAGAACAAAGGTTGTCCTGCATTAGCCAATAAACGAGCTAGTTTTCTTCTGCCTTTTTAGTCTTGTCTTCTCCTTCAGTAGTTCTTGATGCAGCGCCACCTCTGGTGAGGAGGGCGTGCAACATGAACACAAACTGACCAGAAGAATGTTGCAACCCACTATCGTACAGAGTCTAGCGGAGTATTAGGTGTGAAAGCTCCCTAGAACATCTTGTTTAAGGTGCAGTGAAAATATGACAGCAAGCAAAAATGTGCAGAAATTTATTTATTACGTACATTGAGATACGACTGAATGTGGCATTTCTGAAGTGCATGTAGATGCATCAGACCAGATTATCACAGTAATCCGATTACTCCCAGATTGTCATCAATCTGGGTCAAAACATTTTAAACACACAACTTCATTTCTATGCAGATGACACTGTGGTTTGCTGTCGTGGCGCTATCTTTGCGATGTGCTCCTGACGTCATACCGGCTAAAAGAAACTAAAACTAAAGCTATGTTGTCTTATAATGCTAAGAAGCCAGATGACTCTCCTCCTAACATTGATGGAGACCTGCTGCATATGCGTGCCTCTGTTCAGGCCTTGGCTTTCGGGACAGTCTGCCACAGTGCTGCAGAGCTCTCACCCACCACTGCTTCCTTATACCAGAGTCCAGTGGCTTCCCTCCATACGCAGACTTTCACATGGTATTATTTTATCTAGAAATCAATTCTTGGCCTGCTTCCTTCTCACCTTTGTGATTATATTTCATTTAAGTCGAGTAACTATTGTATGCGCTCTGATGATTTTCTGTTCCTCAAAGCTCGCTCTGAATTTGGCCACCAGGCTTTAAATGCTCCGCCCCTGCAGTCTGGAACAGCTGACTGACTTTAACCTGCAGGAGCTGAACGCTGGTGCTGGGAAGCTGACCCAAACTGCTTGTCCAGCTCACTGTGCTTTCTGTATTCTACTGCCCCCTTAGATTTAAATTTTATGTTCTTTACTGCTTGTCTTGTGTTGTTTGTTTTTTTATTGGTTGTTTTAATGACGTCTGTAATGGAACTTGACTGTTGCTGTCTTGGCCAGGGCTTCCTTGAAAAAGAATGTTTTGTAATCTCAGTGGGACTTCCTGGTAAAATAAAGGTTAAATAAATAAATATCTTATTTTGATGCAAACAGGTTCATTGTTCATCTGAAACAGACACTAAAGGATAAAACTGCAGAAGCAACAGAGAGAAACCTCATGGTGAATGATGACATGTAGACTGATTTCAGAATTTAATATTTGAAGATTGTAATAAGATCTTTAGAGGGTATGGATGACTGAATGATCCAAGAACACTGTTAAATATGAAATAAAGAGATTTTCTGGTGTCACTGGTCCCACTGGGCCAGGCTGGTTCACGGAAGCTCCATCAGGGATCCTGGAAGCTTTTAATGAGCTTTACTACCTTTAAAGTAGCTGAGCACACAGCAGCTGATGTTACATTAACCTTAAAATCAAGTTACAGGATGAATGAGAGCTCATGGGGGGTTCACAGGGTGAAGCTGTAATGGCCCTGGAGGAGCTCTGAAAACACTCCATCTAACCACCCCACACCCCAGGCTGCAGCCTTCGTCACTGGGATGAAGAAGCACCTGTCGCATCGTTTCCATTTGCACGAGTCGTGTGCGCGGAGTGTGTGCATGCATAGATGATTACAGGTTTAATGTCTAACGAAGCCTGACAGGTGCTTCTCTTACTGAGATTGAGAACCGGTGGGTTAATGGCTGCACGTGTGAGATTGTCATAACTCACAATGAGGCCATTAAAGCCACATTACTGAGAAAGACTCAACTTTCCAACAAGGAGGAGGTTTCCTGGATGTTTTTCTCCTCTGTCCTGCAGCTCAGCACAGATGTGAGGATTCAGAATTGTTGAGAGAAAAAGAAAAGTCCCAGCTGCTGCGTTCACCCTGAAAACCATCAACATCTGGAATCCAATCAGCTGAACCCAGATTCAGATTATTCAGGCAGCTGATTGGCTGTCAGGGATGTGCTGATTACAAATCAATATTAGAAACCAAGCCAACATTCGTTTCCTTTCATCAGAGACAAAGAAGAGGTGGTTTCTGCAGCTGCATACTGCCCTCTGCTGGTCAGGATGAGGCGCTGCAGGATGAAGAGGAACAAAGGAACAAAGAGGAAGAAAACTCATCATGTGTTTGTTGTAATCACAGAGACAAATACAGCCCTGTTTAGTTTCTGCTGTCATTTTGGGCTCTGAGCTAAATTTTAACAGCAATATTAAAGCAGGAACCACATCAGCTTTTTACCACCTGAAGAATGAGGCTCAGCAAAGACTGACGGTTCAGCATGATTAAAAAAAACTTCATCGGTTTTCTATAGTCTTGAATGGAGTTTTTACAGGTCTCTGAAGAAATAACTGTAACTGCAGCTAATCCAGAATGGCTCATGATCTGGATTTGGTTCTGATTCTAATTTAGTTTGTGTTGGATTTCTGTTTCCGTGTTGTTAAAGGTGCAGCTCATAATAAAATCAGGGATCAATAACAAAAGAATGTGATATATACATACATACATACAAATATACATATATTTATATTTATATAAAGAAACTGTATTATTATTGGTATCTAATCAAGTCCCTCTGAGAATAAAACTGCTGTAGCAGCTTTGATAGGAGCTGGAGCTCCGTTTGGGATGAGTAATGCACCATAGAAGAAGACAGTATACATGCAGTTACCTGTAGTGCAGTCATTGCTGCACCTCAGGCCATTGGGTCCAAAAACAAATGAAAACATCTTGAAGACAAGAATTTTGGCCACTGCCAGCCACCATACATTCACACTGTGCTATGCATGTCTTTACCACTAGATGGCATAAATTCTTACACACTGGACCTTTAAGTCTGTTTTCTTCCTGTCCCCTCGTTTACTCATTAACTCCCTCTGGTTACACCGTTTGGCTGAGCTTACTTCCAAGTTATCAGGGTGGTCTACGTGAAACCCACAGAGTTCTCGGAGACTTTCAAGTCTCCAGGGAGCCCAGGTGAGTCCACTTCACTTTCACGACTACAACGCTGCTGTGTCCCTGCAGCTCATTGGTCTGTTCTGGTTCCTGTGCTTCAGAAGAATGCCTCCCAGATACAAAAAACATTTTTGGCCCAAACACTGCCCACATCTGCAGTTTTGTTTGGCCCATATTTGGTCTCGACTTCCGGTGCTGACTCCATGTGAGTAGCTGTCAAAACTCTGCCAGATGACCACAACATGTGGCCACAAGGAAATTGCTGTGATCCACGTCCAGACTGGCATCTGACATCTGGACCACATCCGGCCCACAAGACACTTGCCAGTGCCCTAACTGAGCCATAAGTGCCAAAAGTAGCCCAGATGAGGCCTGAACATGACTGCTATCTGGGCACTCACCTGATGTCCATGAACAAAGAGGTTCAGACGTCGAGGAGACGTTCCTGCTGCGTCACACTTTCGCTGCTGGACTTCATGACCTCATCAACACAACATTTTGGGGTTTTTTTCTCCTCTGCTGGTTGTGATTTAAAATTGTTTCAGGTCCTAAATGTAAAAATTGATCAATCAAATGAAGCTGATGAAAGCTGAAACGTTTTGATTGGAAACATAGAACGTCTTGTTTTTCTGAACCACTTTTTTTATTTTCCTACCAAATTTCTGTTGTCCATCTCGGGTTTGGTTTTAGCTCCACAGATCTGCTGCAGGTGGAGGTTTTCTCCGCCTGTCAGTGAATCTGTGTCACCGTACCTGCAGAGGTCACAGCTGCCACCTGAGCTACCGTCTCACCTGTGTCCTGGGGGGCCACACCCCATCCCCATCTCCCCGCCGGTGTGGTTTCTGCTTCCTGCCACGGGCTGTGCACCTGCCCGGACATCAGCCGTATTTAAGCAGCAATCCTCACAAGTTTACCTCCATCAAACTAGAACAGGTTCAAACACATCCACTCTGCTGAGGTCAGACTTTCTGAGTCTACATGAATCTGCTAGCAGAAGATGGAGGGAAATTCTATCATTTATCTTCTTTTTCTTACAGATAAAAATGAGCTGCCTCACGTTCGTCAAGCTGATGATGGTTTTCTTCAACCTTCTTGTCTTTGTGAGTACGTTTCTACACTGATAACAGGAGGAAGAGGAGGAGGAAGAAGGGGGAGGGGGGGTTCACTCACTATTTGAAATCGTTACATAAAAAGTCCTGTTTAAAAGGGGTGGTTTGGCCCGTTGCCGTAACAACGCCGCCTCCGGTGTGACCGGAGATGTTACATAAACCTGTGAGAGCGCTGAGGCAGCAGTGAAGCTGCTTCTGTTTCTTTTCTCCTCACTGCTGCAGTTTTCATCTCATTAACTTCAGAGCTTTTTAATTTGCCGTCTTTATGTCTCCGTCTTCCAGCGGATAATCTCCCTTGTTTGTGAAATGGAGGGAAACTTCAGCAACGCTAAGCTGAATTTGCCTGCAGAGTCAGGCCCACCTGGTCTCCCACCATCCCTGATGAGGCTCTGATCATCATCTTCCTCATGCAGCAGATCTGATGCATTCGTTATATGTTAGAGAAAAATTCAAAGGTCGTGTTTTCAGAGAAGCTTTTGATACAGAGAAGGAATGCAGGTAAAGCAGAACATAGAAATGGTTGAAATATACAACCGTGTGTGTGTAAAAACAGAATGCAAAGATCCATCCATCATTAAGTAAAAATCCAGCAACCAAGGTCCAGGACTGTAGAGCAGCTAGAATCCTGCATCAGACCAGAATGGGACAACATTCCTCTCCTAAAACTCCAGCAACTGGTCTCCTGACTTCCCAGACGTTTCCAGACATGTTAGAAGAAGAGATGCTACACCATGCTGAACACCACCCTGGAACTACTTTTTACACCATGCTGAACACCACCCTGGAACTACTTTTTACACCGTGCTGAACACCACCCTGGAACTACTTTTTACACCGTGCTGAACACCACCCTGGAACTACTTTTTACACCATGCTGAACATCACCCTGGAACTACTTTTTACACCATGCTGAACACCACCCTGGAACTACTTTTTACACCATGCTGAACACCACCCTGGAACTACTTTTTACATCATGCTGAACATCACCCTGGAACTACTTTTTACACCATGCTGAACACCACCCTGGAACTACTTTTTACACCGTGCCGAACACCACCCTGGAACTACTTTTTACACAGTGTCGAACGTCACCCTGGAACTACTTTTTACACCGTGCTGAACACCACCCTGGAACTATTTTTTACACCATGCTGAACACCACCCTACTTTTTACACCATGCTGAACATCACCCTGGAACTACTTTTTACACCATGCTGAACACCACCCTGGAACTACTTTTTACACCATGCTGAACACCACCCTGGAAGTACTTTTTACACCATGCTGAACACCACCCTGGAACTACTTTTTACACCATGATGAACACCACCCTGGAACTACTTTTTACACCGTGCTGAATATCACCCTGGAACTACTTTTTACACCGTGCTGAACATCACCCTGGAACTACTTTTTACACCATGCTGAACATCACCCTGGAACTACTTTTTACACCATGCTGAACATCACCCTGGAACTACTTTTTACACCATGCTGAACACCACCCTGGAACTACTTTTTACACCGTGTCGAACGTCACCCTGGAACTACTTTTTCACCGTGCTGGACATCACCCTGGAACTATTTTTTACACCATGCTGAACACCACCCTACTTTTTACACCATGCTGAACATCACCCTGGAACTACTTTTTACACCATGCTGAACACCACCCTGGAACTACATTTTACACCATGCTGAACACCACCCTGGAACTACTTTTTACACCATGCTGAACACCACCCTGGAACTACTTTTTACACCATGCTGAACACCACCCTGGAACTACTTTTTACACCATGCTGAACACCACCCTGGAACTACTTTTTACACCGTGCTGAACATCACCCTGGAACTACTTTTTACACCGTGCTGAACATCACCCTGGAACTACTTTTTACACCGTGCTGAACATCACCCTGGAACTACTTTTTACACGTGCTGGACATCACCCTGGAACTACTTTTTACACGTGCTGGACATCACCCTGGAACTACTTTTTACACCGTGCTGAACATCACCCTGGAACTACTTTTTACACCGTGCTGAACACCACCCTGGAACTACTTTTTACACCGTGCTGAACATCACCCTGGAACTACTTTTTACACCGTGCTGAACATCACCCTGGAACTACTTTTTACACCGTGCTGAACATCACCCTGGAACTACTTTTTACACCATGTTGCTGCATCACCCTGGAACTACTTTTTACACCGTGTTGCTGCATCACCCTGGAACTACTTTTTACACCGTGTTGCTGCATCACATTCACTGTCAG
The DNA here is from genome assembly GCF_017639745.1 of Melanotaenia boesemani. NCBI lineage: Eukaryota > Metazoa > Chordata > Actinopteri > Atheriniformes > Melanotaeniidae > Melanotaenia > Melanotaenia boesemani. The sequence continues at coordinate 1,515,122 of NC_055695.1, read as the reverse complement.
CTCATATTTTGCTTCGTATGGTGAAACCTCTCATTTTCATCACCTGACATGTTGTTTATGTTCTACTGGGAATAAAATATGTATAAGAAAAGTAAAATAAGAGAACAAGAAATAAAAAATACTTTATAAATAGATTTATAATTCACAAATATATGTCCAAGTAAAAACTTTTACATTACATTTTAATAGAAGAAATTCAAAATAAGGGATTTGAGATGTTCAAATAAGGCAAAGTGCTATACAGAAAAAAAAGAGAAAAAAAGGAGGTTAGTTCAAATATCACCTACAACTTTGACCAGTGCTGTCTCTGTACAAACTGTCTTTCATAAAATCCTTTCAGCTCTGTGGCTGTTAAGATCAGATGTGTCCAGGTTTTCTCCAACCACGATCATTTTACATGCAGCTGGAAACGCCAGTGTGGAGACGGTAGCTTCCAATCATAAAAAAAGTAGTCCAGATGCCTTTGATTCAAGCTCTTAGGATCACCGCGACCTGGATGACTGAGAATCTGCACAAAAATATTAACACATCAAGTATGTCAGCTTCCAAAACCTTCGGGATTTTCAGGATGTAACATGAAACATGTGACGAGCAGGTTTCTAAAAAACCTGACATCATGAAATGTTCAGGAATCTCCACCTCCTGGAAGATGTTGGGATCATGGCGGGACGGGTTTATCCTCAGACCTTCGCTGCAGGCATCTTCAGCTTTTAGTTGTTAGAGGATTCAGTCGACCTCTGAGGAAAATTTTATTCCTCATACATACATCAGCTCCTCTAATTTCAGCTTTCTGCTATTTCAGGTTCCAACATAAATAGGTAAAGTATTATTTTTCTGAAATATTTTGGTGTATTTTAAGACCCTCATCAGGATTTACAGGATTGTAACCACCTGAGTCGACTGTCGTTCATTCTCAGCTGTTTCCATGGAAATTCCTCTGACTGTTGAAAGTTTTAATACACTCAGTACTAAACTATCCCGAAGAGTCCTCCTCTCTCTTCCTGCTGTTATCCTGCCGTCATTCCAGCAGCAGAAGGATTTCTGAGCAGATTTCTGCCCATCGTAGCTGAACAGCATTAGGGAAGCGATAGAGGCAGAGACAGAAAGAGCCAGTCCTTTCAGTCAGAGGTAAAAAGAGGCCAAGTTGCTGCATGACCTCCAAATATAATAAGTTTCAGGCAGTTTTTCTCTCCTCTCTGAATAAAAGAAAGATATGGAGAAAGATATGCCCCCCCGCCCCCGAAGGTTGTCGACATGACCCCATCTGGATGTCTGAATAATAAAGGGTTGATGTTTTTCTCAGCATTAAGTGTAGATTTAAGTCTTTTAAATGAAGGAATCAGCAGCGTTTCTGTGGAAAGTCTTTCCTGAAATGTTTTTTTCTCCGGATCTTCCTGCAGCTGGGAGGTGTGACCCTGCTGACCGTGGGAATATGGGTGAGCGTGGACGGCAACGCCTTCCTCCTCTTCCTGGGACCCTTCTCTAATCAGGCCTTACAGTTCATCAATGTGGGCTTTTACTGCATCGCCATCGGAGTGGTGCTGGTTCTGCTGGGGCTCCTGGGCTGCTGTGGGGCCCGAAAGGAGAGCAAGTATCTGCTGCTGGCGGTACGTGTTGGAAACGATGCTAACAAGTATGAAAGTGTATGGATTCGCTTGAAGAATAAAAAAAGATAAAAAGAAAGTAGCAGTACACAAAATTCTGTCCTTAAAATTCGGTTTCTGGTTAGTCTTGATGGCACACTAACATCTACTATCAACAACTTTCCTGGAGCCTCATTTCCCTGCAGCATCCCGAAGCTGAGAAACTACACTTCACTACTTTTATTTCTGTCCTGTCGCACCACTTAGCAGCAGCCTTTCACTTTACAGCAGCGGTAACAGTGGAAGTTAGAACTTTTCCACATGAACAATGTGGAGGAACTCAAGGGACTGAACAGCTGTGGAGCCAGAAGAAAACCACTAACCAGTGTAGCTAACCGGAGAAAAAGGCTTCAGGTTGCTAGGCAACATGAAGACTGGACTCTGGAGCCATGGAAGAAGGTCATGTGGTCTGATGAGTCCAGGTCTACCCTGGTCCAGAGTGATGGAGCATCAGGGTGACAAGAGAGGAGGATGAAGGGATGCAGCATCAGGCCTAGTGCTACTGTACACGCCTGTGGGGGCAGTCTATGACCTGGGTTTTCTACAGTTGGTCAGGTTTAGGTTTAGGTTTAGGTTTAGGTTCAGGTTCAGGTTTAGGTTCAGGTTCAGGTCTAGGTTCAGGTTCAGGTTTAGGTGCAGGTTCAGGTTCAGGTTCAGGTTTAGGTTTAGGTTTAGGTTCAGGTTCAGGTTCAGGTTTAGGTTCAGGTCTAGGTTCAGGTTCAGGTTCAGGTTCAGGTTCAGGTTTAGGTTCTGGTTCAGGTTTAGGTTTAGGTTCAGGTCTAGGTTTAGGTTCAGGTTCAGGTTCAGGTTCAGGTTCAGGTTCAGGTCTAGGTTCAGGTCTAGGTTCAGGTCTAGGTTCAGGTTCAGGTTTAGGTTTAGGTTCTGGTTCAGGTTTAGGTTCAGGTTCCGGTCTAGGTTTAGGTTCAGGTCTAGGTTCAGGTTCAGGTTCAGGTTTAGGTTCAGGTTCAGGTTCAGGTTTAGGTTTAGGTTCAGGTCTAGGTTCAGGTTCAGGTTCAGGTTTAGGTTCAGGTCTAGGTTTAGGTTCAGGTTTTGGTTCAGGTTCAGGTTCAGGTCTAGGTTCAGGTTCAGGTTTAGGTTTAGGTTTAGGTTTAGGTTCAGGTTCAGGTTTAGGTTCAGGTTCAGGTTCAGGTTTAGGTTCAGGTCTAGGTTTAGGTTCAGGTTTTGGTTCAGGTTCAGGTTCAGGTTCAGGTTTAGGTTTAGGTTTAGGTTCAGGTTCAGGTTCAGGTCTAGGTTTAGGTTCAGGTTTAGCTTTAGGTTCAGGTCTAGGTTTAGGTTCAGGTTTTGGTTCAGGTTCAGGTTCAGGTCTAGGTTCAGGTTCAGGTTTAGGTTTAGGTTTAGGTTCAGGTTCAGGTTCAGGTTTAGGTTCAGGTTCAGGTTCAGGTTTAGGTTCAGGTCTAGGTTTAGGTTCAGGTTTTGGTTCAGGTTCAGGTTCAGGTTCAGGTTTAGGTTTAGGTTCAGGTTCAGGTTTAGGTTCAGGTCTAGGTTTAGGTTCAGGTTTAGGTTTAGGTTCAGGTCTAGGTTTAGGTTCTGGTTCAGGTTCAGGTTTAGGTTCAGCTGATACCTGAATATCCTGAATGAGCAGATTATTCCATCTTCCCTGGTGGCTCAGTACCAGGATTCATGGGGCTCAAACTGTGAAAGAGTGGTTCAGGGAACAGGAGACGTCATGTTCACACATGGATCGGCCACCACAGAGTCCAGGCCTGAACACTAGAAATAAAAGTTGTGACATTTGAGAAGCTTATGGAGACAATGTCATAGCGTTAATTTCTTTAACAAAAACTAAACAAAAAAATTTTCGTCAAAGCACATTTTTCACTGGACGAAAACTAGACTAGAAGAGACTAAAACCCCCGTTAATAAACAAGAACCGGGACTAAATCAGAATGTGTTTTCATGGGCTAATAAAGACGAGACGAAAATGTAGTTCACTAAATAAAAACCGGACTAACATCTATGGACATTTTGTTCACGAACAAAGACGAGATGCAAATTATATTATATGATATGATTTTGTCAAATCCTGTCTCCTCCTCCTCCTCGGCTCTTCCTCCACTCACACAGTGACACGCCCCCTTCAAACCTGCAGCGGGCAGGTGAACAAACACGTGTGACAGAAGTAGATGGATACACGGTGAAAGGTTAAAACTTAATGGCCCCATTTTCACAACAATGAAAAAATAGAAGAAGAAAAAACAAAACGTATGCTTGATCAAAGGAAGGGAAGGAAGGTGGTCTGGAAATGTAGCTGGAAAAACACAACAAACCTGCAGACACGTCGCAGTTCACCACAAAGACATCGTAGTAAGTTGGTTGTTTATAACATTAAACCACCGGCTGTAATGTTCCAACAAGAACGTTAAACCGACCACAAACCGCTAGCTAACTTACATTAGCTTCTTAGCATGTAGCGATAGCAGCCACTTGTTGATAGAATTGTGTGTGAAGTTGAATTTATGCTAACTTAGATACATTATACTGGTCGGGCAGATTGCAAGTTTATTTAAATCAGACAAAGTATGAGCTAATCTAGGAGCTAGGAGCACGAAATAGCCTAAATGTGGTATAAAAGTAAGTAAAATTGTGTTTTGAATGTCTGGGGCCACCAGAGTTTGTGATGTCTAAACGGGTTCCAGGCTAAAAAGGTTGGGAACCACGGCTCCAGGAGTTTCATCTCAATGTTTTTATTTAGTGACATAAAATGCTGTTCTGTTTGTCTTCAGGTTTCCATCACAAGGTCATTTGATCTGAATCGGCATATTAATATAAATACATGCATGCTTGCAATTATTTCTGCATAAAATAGGATTTTTATGTTTTAAATATAAGTTTTCGATTATCATGACTAAAACTAGACAAATAAAATTGTGTTTTCTTGGACTAAAATAAAGACTAAGATGCTCGACTTATAGTCGACTAAAACTTGTCTAATTAAAATACTAAATGTCATACAAACTAATAAGCGCGATTGACACTGGACTAAAACTGAGACTAAATTTAAAAAGGCTGATAAAATGAACACGACATTTCCACAGAGAATGCTGCTGAAATCCCGGATGAGACAAATCCAAGCAAATATTAGAGCTGTGGCCTCTTTTTTGATGTGCGGTGTATATTAAAATGTAAAACACAACAAAAGATCGTGTTTGGATTGATGAGGTGATGCCGGATTACAGGCGCTGGATGTCCATCAGCTGCCCGGCTAACCACAATGCCCAGAACAGCACAGTGCCCATTACTGCACTCATTAATGATGGAGCTAACTACCTCTAAGCCCACTGCAGTGAGTCTAATGAGGAGTGCAGGCGGTGAATTTCCCCCACCGAGCCTCCATCATGCCCATATCTGCCACCGGCTGACTGATGATGGTGCAGCAGATCCTGATCCCACAGTGCAGGAGATCTGAGAAAGGAAGATAAACCCATCCATGAGCAGAAACATGAGTCACTGTCAGCTGCAAACATCACAACCTTTCCCTTCTTCCTCTCTTGCTGCAGTTCTTCTCCGTCATCCTCATCATTTTCATTGCTGAAGTGGCAGCAGGAGTCGTGGTGTTGGCCTACTCTTCATTTGTAAGTTTTCATTCCCTGCACTCCTCCTCCTCCTCCTCTTTACTCCCATTTCCTTTGTCTGTTAATTCCTCTCGCTGCTCTCCATCTTTCTCTCTTACCCTCTCACCTCCTCGTCCCACTCTGGATTTTATCTCCATGTAAATTTTCCATCACAGTGGCGAGCTTTCATTGAATTACTGGCTTTATGTCGCCTCACTACATTCGGCTACTTAATGACTCCGGGATAGCCCGGGGCCGAGCGCTGCCTCTGACTTTGAGCAATTTATTACTCTGGAATACTGAAGGTAAAGCATTTTATATGCAAAACAGCCTATTTACATATGTGTCCCCATCTCCTCACACACTTATACACACATGCTCCATTTCCATTTAGTGGCACGTATAATAATTACAAGGCCCTCAAATGAGCTACATAGATGGAGGTTAGTGAGGACTGGTCAGAGGAGGAATCTGAGCCCCCGGGAGGAGGTGGTAATCTGATGCTCTCCCATCTACCCAGATGGAGCTGCTGTGCTCGGGAATTTTATTTGTTTGCACATCTGGTGTTGGTGAACGGTTTGTAAGATGCACACTATAAAAAGTGTCTGCAAAACAACTTTCTTTAACACACTGAGACCTGTGCAAAAATCTTCAGCCATCTTTTGTTTTTGCTTTCAAGAGACAAGATTTCCTGTAATAGTGAAGAGAAAAAATGAAAGAATAAATCGTTAGAGGAAGTTCAGATGTACGGTTTTGCTTGTGCTGGATCTCAGTGCTGCTTTCACACCAATCAGAGCATCCTGTTAGACCGACTGGACACTGGGCTGGAATCTGTGGCCCAGTTTGGAACTAGTCTGGATCCTGTTTGGAAGACTTGTTTGTATCTATGGTAACTATATATCTACTCAGACAACGGTGACATGTGGGCCCCCTATAGTTCAGCATCTACATGCTCCCACTAGCTTAGATCATATATTACCGTCTCACCAAAGGACTCTGGTCCCAGAAAAAGCTTCACTTAAAGACTTTAAAAAAGATAAATGTGAAATGATTGCATTTGGAACCACAGATGAGCATCCAAAGATTTCTGTTCAGCCTCAGTCAACAATGTTCAAACCAGAGGATCAGTCCAGAAATATTGGTGTCATTTTGGACTCTGTGCTAAAATTTTAACATCCCTATTAAAGCCGGAACCAGACCAGGCTCAGCTTGGTTTAGAAAACGTCTTCATCTTCTCTTTTCATTGACTACTGTGGGGTTAGGGTTAGCCCTTTTTAGAGAGACCTGTATACATCATGTTGTCCGTTAATATTTTATTTATCCTGTTCTTTTTAGTTTGTTGTAATTCTCCTTTTTAGTGTTTCTTTTGCATGCTGCAGCAATGCTTTAATGTTTCATGTAAAGCACTTTGCGTTGTCTTCTACATGAAATAAACCTGTTGTGCCTTCAGGCCTTTTCTTTGAGACACTGACGTCTTAATTGTGTTCCTGAGTACATGTCTTGCTGCTCAAAGCAAGATTGTAGGAGGAATCAGCACGAGGATGCGTCATTACTGTCTCGTGAAAACAACATTATTGGACTCTTCTCCATCTCTAATTGCAGCACAAGCAGTTTTGCAGCAGTTTTAAAGGTCAGCGAATTCACAAGATCAAACACTTTTAGCTGAAACTGACCTTTACGAGTCAATAAAGCACTTATATCACAAAAGGATGTACAGAGGAGAGATATGCATGACTGGGGGTCATAATAGACTCACTTTATTCTATGAGCTGTGGGGATACTTTCTTCTGATTGGCTGCAGTGTTTTTATTCATTACTAACAACGTAACCTATGAAATAGCTACAGTATAACTTAGACCTAAATTAGCCCTGATGTGGCGCAGTTGAACTCTCAAAGTCTAAAAGAACCAGAACCGGAAAGGAAAACCTCCATCGGGACCAGAACCAGGAAGGAAAACCTCCATCCGGACCAGAACCAGGAAGGAAAACCTCCATTGGGACCAGAACCAGGAAGGAAAACCTCCATCCGGACCAGAACCAGGAAGGAAAACCTCCATCCGGACCAGAACCAGGAAGGAAAACCTCCATCCGGACCAGAACCAGGAAGGAAAACCTCCATCGGGACCAGAACCAGCAAGGACGGCTATCTTCCTGGACTGGTTGGGGTGAAGAGGACAGGAAAGAGGGGTCACCAAGCAACATAACTAAGCAGGGATTCCTGCTGAGAAAGAAGAAAAGAAACACAGATTTGTACAGCTGTCAGGCGTTACCTGAAGAAGAAATTTCTGTCCTAATAACTTTAAATGGTTCTGAAATGATCTTGTAGATGGAAAACAGGAAGAATACGCAGAAGACCAGAAATCTTTGTGGGAAGAACTGATGCTGCTCCTCTGGGTTCCATTTAGGGACATATTCTGTGTTCTATGTTAGAAACATAGACACTGTTGTTAACCTTGTCCTTCACTGGACGGTCCATCAGAGAGCTGAACCTCGGACTGAGAAGAGCAGGGTGGTTTTATCACACTGCTCGTTATCGGACATTATCGGAGGAAGAGAGGAAAAGAGAGAAAGAGACAGAGCAAGAGACGGGACAAGTGTCAAGATGTGGCTGTCTTTTGCTGCTGAAGAGGTCTCACAGTGCGGGTAGAAGGCAGTATAGATGCTGGATTAGCCATCGATAGGGGGCGCATCACTGAGAAAATCTGAAAAAGTTCTCTAATTAGTTTTAAATGTTCTGAAAGTTCATGGTATTCCAAACAACGTTTTTAAGCCACATCTATGCTCCATCTATATGCATAGATCAGTACGTCCATTTCAAACGACACTGCGCTCAAGCTTCCCTGCATCCTCGATGTTAGCACGGCTGTTAGCCAACACAGCCACCAGGGGGCAGTGCAGAGTTCAGAGTTCATCTCTGAGTTCTGACCTCAGTTTCAGACGATAAACATCTGGATGGTGGAAGCGATCATGGTTATGTTCCTTCTCAGAAAGAGATAAACGGTAGACAGCGGGGGTCTGTGGGGCCTTTATATACGTTACATCTTTCTCTGGTCACATGTCAGCGATGCTGCTCAACAAGCCCTCCTGATTTTTGGTGGTTCTACTCTGTTTTCTGTTTAGGGGGTTCTCTGGAAACAGACTACATTACGCATGTAGAGGACACAGGAGACAGATGGAAGGCTCCGTTTCTGTCTTTATGTAGCGTATTAATGGGTCTTTACAGCCATGATGTTTTATAGCATCTTTAGTTTATCTTTAAATTATTAATGTAGTTAAGGATCATAAAATGAAGACTGACTTCTACAACTGTATTTTAGAATTTGAGCTCTTTCTGCACAGCTCAAATTTATGTATTGATCCTTTCAAATGTATAAAAAAAGCAATGTAGTGAGTTTTTTTTTTTCAGTGTAGAGATTTACATGCAACTTCTGTGTTTTCATGCCAGCGTTTGTATAAAGAAGCTGAGTGTGTTGGTTTAAGTGTGTGTCCTGGGAGGCTGAGTCGAGAGCGCTGCTGCCGCTGAGGTGCTTCCCTTAAAATAAATCTTCCTTTTCTCTCAGGTGTCATTTACATGAGAAAAAAACCTAAACCAGCAGTGTGTGTGTTGTCTGGTGGGAGGCGAGTCCACAGTGTGCCAGTGTGGTGGTGGGGGCGGGGGGTGCTAGCTATTGTCTAAAACAACATGAAATATAAGACATAAAGTACACTGTTATCATTTAAAGTGGTTTTGAGAACTAGTTTGTACCTGCAGCTTCCCTCATCTGTTCCCATTTCTTTAGTTTTTTTCTATAAATGCAAAGATCAGACAGTCTGACGGACAGAAAACAGGATTTCTGCAGCAAAAAGATGATTTTCAAAGAATAAATCCAGCAAAGACCTGAACCAGGACCTGAGAGATGCATCTGGACCTTCAGCTGATCCATCTACTGTTGGCCCAAGCCTCATCAGAAACAATCTCCATGGAAACGTGGCTGTCAAGAAGTCGTTCTTAAGTAAGGGAAAGAGGGAGAAAAGGCTGAGGTAGGTCACATGACCCCAAAACTGGACTGAAGATCAGTGGAAACGGATCTGATGGAGGGATGGATCCTCCCCAGAACCAGGACCTCAACATTACTGAAGCATTGTGGGATCATCTGGACAGAAAACAGGGCAAAAGACAAAAACATCCAAAGAAGGGCTTTGGAAAGTCCTTCAAGGATCCTGGAGAACTATTCCAGAAGACCATGTTGAAGATTGGTGGGAACTAGTTTAGATATTAGCTATTAACATGTGTTAATTAAGGTTAATAAAGTTAAAAAAAACTCTGAGCCCCGCCTCCCCCTGAGGCAGGCTGCCTCTGATTGGTCAAATCCTGGGAGTAGTTGTTGAAGCGTTTTCATTACAGAAAGCAGCAGCAGAACCGAAGTAATTTAAACACTCAGTAAACATGCAGTCGTATGTTCGAGCCCGATTCAGACCCTAAAAACGAGAGTGAACAACTCAACAACAGGCAACGACTCAGCAACCTGCAGTGACTCAGCAATCCACAATGACTCAGCAACCTGCAGTGACTCAGCAATCCACAATGACTCAGCAACCTGCAGCGACTCAGCAATCCACAATGACTCAGCAATCTGCAGCACCTCAGTGACTCAGCAATCCACAATGACTCAGCAATCCTCAGCACCTCAGTGACTCAGCAACCCACAGCAACTCAGCAACCTGCAGCGACTCAGCAATCCACAATGACTCAGCAATCTGCAGCACCTCAGTGACTCAGCAATCCACAATGACTCAGCAATCCTCAGCACCTCAGTGACTCAGCAACCCACAGCAACTCAGCAACCTGCAGTGACTCAGCAATCCACAATGACTCAGCAACCTGCAGTGACTCAGCAAATCTGATTTGATATTGAATTAGAGTCAATCAAAATCTAATCGAAACAGGCTGTTGTGAATGGAATTAAATCGATTCAGGAAATTGTTGATAACCAGCCCGATTCAACACTATAACACTGTAGAAAACTCAAAAGTTGAATTAGCATAATAGGACCCTTTTAATTACGGGGCACCACTGTGGGGAAACTATAAACTATATGTCGATCTTTGAAAGGTATCACTCCTCAAAGAGGAGCTTTGGAAAGTCTTTCAAGGATCCTGGATATATTCCTGAAGACTTTTTGTTTGTTTGGTTCTGACTCAGATACTGGATTTATTTCATGTTGGAACATGTTACATTAAATCACTGCAGTTGCTCCCTGATCTCCTGGAAATTCCTAAAGAAATTAGGCTGACCAGGACTTCTGCACAGTCCTGTGCTGCTCGACATACACAAGACTTCCTAACAGAGGTCACAGATCTAATTTTAGCATCATTACAAACACAAACAGAGCTGTCACCTCCATCACATACATGAATAAAAGCAGTCTTTTTTCTGCTTCTGATAAGGAGCTGTAAACACAACCGCAGTGAAATCATCAATATGGGCAATTTACACCTAATATGCATATATATAGGTACCTGAGTCAAAAGAGAAAGAGGCGTAGACAATGAGAGGAGACGATAAATAAAGGGTTGAACTGCTCTGCTCATCTGCAGCGTAAATCAGCCTTTTGGCCGCCGTGTCTGCAGCTCATCTGAACAAAGAACCAATAACTTTCAGGTTGTTGGAACAACAGCGCTTTAAAAAGCAGTTCCAGTCTGGTGTTGATGATGGAGAGTCTGCCCACAGACTCGCAGAGATCCTCCATGGGGTTCAGGTCTGGACTCTGTGGTGACCCATCCATGTCTCCTGCTCCCTGAACCACTCTTTCACAATCTGAGCCCCATGAACCCTGGCACTGAGCCATCAGGGAAGATGGAATAACCTGCTCATTCAGGACATTTAGGTATCAGCTGACCTCATTCTCTGGACACATAATGTTGCTGAACCTAGACTTGACCCTAGACCTGAACCTAGACCTGAACCTAGACTTGACCCTATACCTGACCAGCTGCAGCAACCCCAGGTCATAGACTGCCCCCACAGGCTTGTACAGCAGCACTAGACATGATGGCTGCATCCCTTCATCCTCCACCACATGACCTTCTTCCATGGCTCCAGAGTCCAGTCTTTATGCTCCTAATTTCGGCCACTCATATTCACAATCTTGTTCTTTCAGTCACCACCCACAGCTCGTGGCCATAGGTGAGGGTAGGAAGGTAGATCAACCGGTAAATCCAGAACTTTGCCTTTGGGCTCAGCTAGATGATGAAACCTTTCCTTCTTGTTTTCTGGGCGGTGAAAAGCAACGGTTTGGTTCATTACCAACTGGTGAGGAGTTTGGACCAGAGGGTCCGATGACCAGCCATCCTCATTTACGCCTGGAAAATGGTCAGAATCTTCATAAATAAGGAGGAGAAAGTGGTTTTTGGTGGATTTGGTTCACCCTTGTGTCAAGGCACCTACATGGCCAAAATCAACTTCTCTCACCAAGATAAAGCCAAATCCAGATTTTTAATGTAGCATGAAAAAATCTGAATATAAGAATAAAAGAATAAAAAATAAGACGTTTGCTTCGAAGCTCAATCTACTTTGTGACTCTTGGAACAAAGACAAACCCTGCAGGATGTTTTAAAAGAAAAACCAATTAGCAGTCTGTACAGCAACAAGGATCAATAAGACGTAAAGATAAAGATTTTTATCATGAGAACACCGTGTTCCCGCCGCCCCACGCTGATGGATGGATTCCTGCATCACTGCGCCGAGTCTTTCTGCAGCCTTTGTCCTGCATGTCTGCCGAGTGTGTGTGTTTAACAGGATGTGGAGGCGCAAGGCCGAATGACAGTGATGAATTAGCTGTCTGGTAATAACCCTCAATGATCTTCGCTGCTCTCTCAGCTTCTTGGGGGGCACTTTTAATTGTGGCACAAATCCCAGCATCCCCCTGGGCATCTCCTACATGTGCACACAGACGTGCATGATAAAAACAAGAGCAGAACATGGGTAGGTACAGTACCGCGCCCTCCTCCTCATCAGTCGAGTCTTTGTGTGAGTGTACGCGACAGGGTTATTAATCAAGAGAGAAAACAGACTGGAGAAGAAAAAGAAGGAAAGGAGGATAACCGGAGTTTGAGAAGGAATTCTTCACAAGACGTAGCCAGAACATGAATATCGTACCAAACGTCCTGGCCAAGCCATCGGGAGCATCAATATATATGTAAATGTCCCGCAGTCTGCAACCATAAAAAAGAGGAGAAGAATGGAGAATAATGGCTCAGCTATTTCTGATTTATTTCCATTTTTTCCAGGCATGGCTGTTTATTTCCCCGGTGCTTTGTGTGAGAGAAGATTTATTTAATTTCTGATGAATAGGTGACTCCCAGAGAATCGCCCTTCCTTCCCATTAAATCAGCCTGTGTTTTACTTTCAGGAGCTCCCACAGTCCACTGTGTCCATACATATATAAATTTATTTATTTATTTATGTGTGTGTGTGTGTGTGTGTGTGTGTGTGTGTGTGTGTGTGTGTGTGTGTGTGTGTGTGTGTGTGTGTCTTTGCCAGTCAAAGCTTTCATAACCGTCCACTGGAAGATATTTCCATACAAAAGCTTCACATCTACATAATAAACCTGGAGATGGTTGAGAAGAAATCTAATTTAAACAAATCTGAAAATGAAGGAATTTTAAAATACTGAACTTTATTAGAAATGCAATATTTTATAAACAAAGTTTAAAAAGTACGGAAGCCCAGAGCAACCATTTTTAGGTCTTTTTAAAATCGGAATCTTAAGAGAACAATAGTTCATTTTCTCGATATCTCAAAAAAACTACGTTTATTTTCTGTTTTTATTTATATTTTAAATGTCTTCCCAATATTTACAGAAACAACATTTATTACTTTATTAAGGACATTTTAGAAATAGTTGAGTGAAATGTTGGGGCACGAGGAGGGATCCGTTTGGAAAAGTGGGACGTTTTAAAGTTTGGAAATACGGGATTTTTCTGTGTGTGAATATTTTTGAAGCTCTGGATTCATCCGCCTGGTTTCTGCTGTCGGTCGTCAAAGCGAAAAGTTTACAAGTTTCTTTTCTTCTTTTGTTTGTTTTATACAGAAGTGTGGAGCTGTCATCCAAATAAAATAAAAACGGGGACCGTATCACGTTATAACGCGGTTATTCAGGTGTTTTATTTGGGTCACAGCTCCACCGGGGTTTTAGGGGAGGGTGCTTTCTGGAAATGACGCGGTCTGATAAATAAAATCAACCTTATGTTCATAAAGACAGCAAAGGTTCACAAACCAGAACCTGCGTGTTTATTTCTAATGTATTTCTAATAAAACGTCTTGTCTCCATAAACTAGCGCAGAGGGAAATGACAGCCTACCCTACAAACTCCTGGCAACATGTGGCTTGTTGGGAGGACAGGAGACGAGTGAGTCCTTTACCTTCAGTCCAGGCTTTTAGGGAATCCAGTCTTTTCTGTCCAATTCCTGAAGACCTCCTGGAGGAAGCACCAACCCTGGCTCAGCACGTGCACTTAGATGGCTGAAAGAGTAAGAAATAAAGATGCCCGTCAGATTAGAAGTTTAATTTTTATGGACCAAGGACAACAGGCCCAGATGCCTTCTAAGACCCGTTTATGTTCTACGCCAGATACGTTCCTACTACAACACACCTGATTCAAATTAATTAACTTCCTCATCAAGTTCCTTGCAGCCTGTTAATGAGCCATTCATTTAATACAGGAGTGTGAAAGTAGGGTTACTTCTAAAACAGGGCTGGGGGTCCTGAGGACCTGGATTGAGACGCACTGCCTACGCTATGGATACGGAGCATTTCGTCTGACCTTTACGTGCATAGTTCAGTCCGTTTCCGGGGCTCTGGTGGCCCAAACGTAGCAGTACCACCAGAAACTTTGGGGGCAGTGTTGAGCTGATGTGTGACCTGCAGAAGAAACGAAGAAGAAGAAGCTGTGATGTATTTAATGTCCAAACAGACCACAACCGTCCACCATGCTGCTTCTTTTTCTCTCTGAGAACGACCATCATCTGCTCCACTGTCACGTTTGTTATTGTCTGAAACTGATGTCAGAGCTCTGCACTGCCCTCTGGTGGACGTAGTGGCTAACAGGCATGCTAACGTGAGGGATGAACGAAAGTATGAACGCAGCGCCATTTGAAAAAAAAACGTTTTTGTGTACGGAAAAGCAGCATGAACAGGCCTTCAGGGTCGCCTTTGGGGAGGGTGTGTGAATCATAACAAGGACAATAAAAAAGAGTTAAAAGTAGAAACTGATGCTCTGGCATCAAAAGAAACTTTACAAAAGTTCTGATAAAACAGCAGCTTCTCACAGTGACGCTGATTTTCTGATTTCCTCCTTCGATGCATCCTTCTCTCCCTGAAGTTCAGGACTGCAGGATTATGTGAAGTTCTCTAAAACATGAGGGCATTTCAAAATTGGTCAAAAAAAGGCTGAAACTTTTTCTCAAGGTTTGCATCTTCAGAGGTCTGTATGGAGGTTAAGCCTTTCTTGTCCAGTGGGACGTGCTTTATGGTGGATTTGATCACGGTTAAGTAAAGAATATTAATAAAACTTTTTTGGTGGTTTTGTTTGTGTTTTCCAGGCTGGGGGGATCCTCAGAGTGTGGGCCACCCCTGCATTTCAGACCCAATACGGCAGCGATCCTGTTGTCACTGAGATCTTGAACACCACCATGACAGAGGTACTTTAGGCATCATACTACGCTTGTCACAGCTTTAACTTCATGTGGATGTAAAAATGATGGTACTAAATCAAGAAAATCTAAATAAGCCAAACAGGTTTTCTCAGAAAAACAGCCGTTAAATACAACCATCAAATCACAAAGACCAAAAGCTCCATCATTACTGTTCCAGTCTGGATCTTTACTACAAGATAAAACTGTTAAATACTCACAGTGTGGTCACAGTTTAACAGATATTTAATCTAAGAAATCACCCCTTCATGTAACAGGTAACAATGGTGAGGTTCCAACTGTATTAAAAACTGACTTGTTTTAACAGTAACTGACCAAAAGATATGAAATCTGTTATCTATGGCAACATCTCTCTTTACCCAACCATAAAACCTGTTTCTGACTGAGTGTTTTTCACCGATGGATCAGAAAACTCAGGTAAAGTAAAAGCCGGCTGAAATGGAGGTTTACGGTTGCGCTTTGAGCGTATTTGGAGATTATCTCAGATAAAGGAAGTGATGAAAACTCGTCTCTTATACTCTTCTTGCCAGCTGAAGTGCTGTGGTTTCTCCAACTACACGGATTTTGAGGGCTCAAAGTTTGAGGAGCAGAATGGAGGCAGCCTGCCACCCAGCTGTTGTTGGACCAACATCGCCCCCTGCAGCCTCATCGAGGCAGCGCTCCTACCTGTGCAGGTGAGACTGAAGACGTTCTGTAGACCCTTTTCAAACCAAGCTTGCTTCACATTTGTTGCGGATGCCTGTGATTAGTAAAAGGATTGACCCCCTCTGAGACGCTTCCTAACCAGTACAGGAGGTACTTTATGCATCTTTATATTAACAAAGGATCCATGTTCCTCAATTTAGAAACTTTGTTCACTCATGTTTTAATGAGCATGATATGTTTGACAGCTGTGATCTTTTTTTCTTTATATCTATCTTTACCATAGACTGTGTATGACAGCAGGTTTCACTATGGAGCACTTCGACTGAAGGCTCTGGTTTCTTGGGAGGGTTGTCTCTCGTGTCATACGTGACAGCAGCATGTTGCAGCAGGAGACCGTGGTGAAGCACTAACCTGTGCGAGCTGGTACGCCGCTGTTTTACAGGGCTGCCAACTCTCACATATCAGCAGTGAGACTCTCACGCTAAACCTCCGATTTCTCACACTGAAATACACATCAAGAGGGATGCCGGCTAATTGAGGGTTCGGGAGGATTCCGAGTGTTCTGTCAGTTTAGCACACATTGTCAGATCAGCATTCGCATAGCGCAAACTGACGACTGCACCTAACCCTAAACTTAACCTGCATGCGCATTAACGTAATGTATGCTACTCTGTTTGCTAAACTGACAGAACAGTGGGCCGCATTTTCTTTTGGGCCGATGCCCCGGGGTATGTGGAAAAGGCGCAGCGTTGTGTCGCAGCAGCATGGCGTCGCCGTAGCGTGGCGTCGCCGTAGCGTGGCGTCGTCGTAGCGTGGCGTCGCCGTAGCGTGGCGTCGCAGCAGCGTGGCGTCGCCGTAGCGTGGCGTCGCCGTAGCGTGGCGTCGTCGTAGCGTGGCGTCGCCGTAGCGTGGCGTCGCCGCAGCGTGGCGTCGCCGTAGCGTGGCGTCGCAGCAGCGTGGCGTCGCCGTAGCGTGGCGTCGCCGTAGCGTGGCGTCGCAGCAGCGTGGCGTCGCAGCAACATCACAGCAACGTCGCAGCAGCGCGGTTCACCCACTGCTCATAGATCAGCGATGAGGGAGATATTTCAGCTTCATAAACAGCAACAATGCAGTTTTTTATCTATTTTTTTAAAAATACAATGGTACTAACTACCGGGTTTCCCTATCTGAGCCCCATGTTTAATATTTTTTTTATATTTTTTGAAGAGCAATTTTGTTTACAGAACAGACTTTATTTTCTATCATACTTATTGTTTTTGGTTGTGTTTGGTTTTCATTCATTGTCTTTACCCCATACCATTGATTCTCTTTGGTAAAATGCTTTGTATGTGAAAACAAGGATCATGCTTCTGACAGTCCACTATGTAGATCTGGTAAAGTCCACTATGTAGATCTGGTAAAGTCCACTATGTAGATCTGGTAAGCCTGATGCCTTGCCAAACAGAACGCCTTTACAAAGCATCATGTTCACCGCTTGGATCATCATCCACCTCAGTCATTTCTTGGACATCTTCTACCTGTAGAGTCTTAAGTTCTCTCTTTTCTGCCTTTTCTTTTTTCTTACATGTGCTTACCATATTTTCTGGGCTATAAATTGCTCTGGAATATAAGTCGCATCAGTCAAAAGAATACACCATGAAGAGGAAAACGCCATATTTAAGTTGCACTGGACTATAAGTCGCATTTATTTAGAAATGTATTTCTCAAAATTCAAAACCAATAACTGACATTTAATGTGGAAAGGCAAGTTATTCAACTACACAACAGCACACAGAACAACAGGCTGAATGTGCCCGGTATGTTAACGTAACACATGAACAGTAATTCAGCTATACAATAGCAGAACATAACTGGAAGACTGAATAGGCTATGTTAGCATAACAAGCAAGTTACTTGTAAGCAAGTTCTCCAGACTCCGATCTCATTCCACATCACTGAAGTCACCGACCTCTTCATCCTCAACGTCACTTCTGAACAACATGAGTAAACGCATATTTAAACCCACATATGCAAGTAAATGTACGTGGCTAAGTAGCTATGCTAGCATTTATTAAAACTAGACATGTGACGTTCATGAACAAATCAATTCTTTTGAACGGCTCTTTAAATGAACGATGTGAACCAAGTCACAGCTGTGAGCCGTTCATTTGTGAGCCATTCCCTTTATATACAAGATTCCCACCTCCTTCATCACATTTGTGACATCATAGAAGTCTGATGTCCAACACGCTCCATTCATGTGAAGCATCTGTGGGTAGAAAGTTGTTCGGAAACAAATCCTGAGTTCTATCCAAAACATCTGCACTGACTGTTCAGGTTTATCCTTTTTTAAATCTATATTTTTCCTATAATTGTTTTAATCTTGTATAGTAGATTTTATATAGGTACATATTTGATTGTCATTCTTATATTTTGTAAAATTTTGTAAGATATTTTAAGAACGAGTCTTTTGAATGGTTCTTTGAAAGGAACGGTTCCTCAAGATCCGGCTCCCTTCAACGAGCCATAAATCCCATCTCTAATTTGAACCCCACCCTCAAACTGGTGGTAATCAAGGTTAGGTACCAGAGGTATCCAGCTGTTGCTAGCGTAAGTTTTCATGTTATTTATTAACCTATTTTAAATTTCATTTGGGTTATAATTGGTCTGTAAAAGTGGCTCGAGACGACTTTGTTTTGAATTGGCTGTATGGAAATAAGACTTTAAACTTTGCTAATGCTACCAGGTGCTAATCGAGGTTAGCTGATGCATTTGTCCAGTTAACAAGCTAACCTTACTGAGAAACAGTCTCAGTTTGCCTGGAGTTGATTTACTTTTAGGGAATTATTTTCTTCTTCAGGGCTGTTTTGAACACATCCTGAACACCGTTCAAAAGCAGGCCAACATTGTGGGCGGCCTCGCAGCAGGAGGCGGAGTTTTACAGGTAAGAAAACAGCTAACCAGGTAGCTTTCATTAATTCATTTGCTTCAGGGAAATGGAACTTTGACTCAAAGACATTTTTAGGTTTGCAGTAGCGATGTGGAAGTTTATCACTTCGTTGGAAGAATAAATGTTCATTTCAGGAAATGAGCTGAGACGGTGACTGTAGAATTTAAACCTCATTAAATGGTCCATCAGGCTCAAATAAATTACAATGATAGTTTTTATATTTCTCCAGATTGCTGCCATGATTGTGTCCATGTACCTGTATTGTCACCTGGACAGCAGAGTCAGCTGAGGCTTCCTCTCCAGAAGGACCACAGATCCCCGATGATGTCCTGCTGTTATTAACTCAGAGCCTCACCGTCACATTCACTTTTCTATTTAGCCTAAAACCATCTTCATTTTATTTTCATCTTGTAAAAATTACACCTATGAAGTGTAAATTTATCCATCAATAAAATATATTGAGCTCATTTGATGCTTTGCTAAACGTTGTGCACAAATGTGTTAAAGCTCAGTGTTTGCAGCCATTTGGGTGCCAAAAGTACATGTGGTTAAAATTCAGTGCAAGTTTCTGACCAGGAAAGGTTGTTTCTGACTTGTTTTGATGGTAGTGTGACATTCATTGCGCACATGCCTGGAGCCATCGTAGCCCTGCAGCGTCCCGAGGCTGAGAAACTCACGTCCTTGTGTTCCAGCCTGGACGTTACAGTCAGCTAACCCTCAATTTACTCCAGGTGTGTGTGTGCCGTGATTTGTTCCGACACCGGGAGCATGTCAGGTGTGCAGCACCTGTGAGTGTAGACCACCTAGCCTGATCCACGAGAACACAAGATCACAGAATTAAAAAAAAACTTGTTTCCTCAGCATGTTATTCTGTTAGGTGACAGAGTCAAAGCTGTCGGTTAGATCAGAGAGGAGACAGGTAGATACAGGTGAGCTTTAGCTCAGTTGGGATTTGGTATAATTAAAATCAACTTGAAACAACAGGTCGAAATAAATTTTTATAATGAAATAAATTTTACATTTTAAATAAAAAAGAATGGAAACATGAATCCCCTCTAATAATGCAAATTATACTCATGACCACATAGATTTCAACCTTTTGTCTTCAAATACAAAAATAATAATGTATTTAGTTGAAAAATAAAAGATCTTAATGTCAATCCCTAAACAGGATATTTAGTTAATTATTTTTCTTTAGATTTTATCTGTACTAAATGACATATTACAAATAAACGTAATAAACGGGGGAAAATATTTGACATATTGAGCGTATTTAAAACATTTACTGAGACATTTTCAGTCATGCCTGCAGAAAAACTAATTAATGAAAGTGTTATTTATATTATCATCTGCCACGTATAACAGTAATTTACAGAGGGGTGAGAGCAGCTGAACCACGGCTGAACCACGGCTGAACCATGGCTGAACCACGGCTGAACCACGGCTGAACCACGGCTGAACCACGGCTGGGATGGTCTTTGAAACACCTTGATCTTAAACACGAGCTCGTCTGCAGAACCTTAAAACTTAAACATAATAATGACCAAAGCTGCCGGCTGAGTTGCTGGTCTGACTGGAAGTTGTCGGTTTCATTTTCACCAGTTGAGACTAAACCGGAGCCCCTCCCAGGGAGTCCTGCTGGGTCTCCAATCATGGATTCTGTTGCTTTTAGACAAAAACACAAACATTAATCCAGGTTTCAGCTGAGCAGCAGTGACGTGAAGGAAAGCTGAATTTGTTTATACCGCAGGCCATGAACCTGAAGGGCAGGAAACCACGAAACCCACATTTCCATACGCACCCTCAAAGTTTGCCTTTCCTTTCACCGTTTCCCCACAGAGGCTCTCCAGGGAAATCTGGAGGCAGCGTCAACATCTGAGCCGAGAACGACTGCAGCTCCTGAATAACGTCCACCAGTAAGAAGTCCTGCGGTATGAATTACTGAAACTTACAGCGTAAAAAACAAGAAGCAGCTCAGTAAAAAACATCTTTATTCATTCTCTGAAGGGACTTCCAGTCATACAAGGTCCAGGAGATTCACACAAACACTTTCACTGCAGATTGAAATGAAAAGAAAAATTAAATACCAGTTTAAGAAAAAAATGTCTGCAAACAACAGCAGCAAACAAACTTCAGTCATGGGACAGGATGTTAAACGACAACAGCAGCAGCTTCCCCCAAAAGTACAAAAATACTGTTCCAGCTGTAAAAAATAAAAATTCACACCTTTACCAAGCGAACCTCACGGCTGATGTTTCTGACAAAGATTTCATAAACCTGGAAACTGCAGTTAGAAACTGATGCAAAGCTTCATGTTTAGTCAGACAACCTGAAACGCCAAACCCAGAATTCAGTCTGACCTGCCATCCTACGGCGCAGTCCGAGCTGCGAGTTCCACTTTTAAACCGGTTTTCATCAACTTCCTGTTTAGGATTTTTAGGACTGGTCTGAGATCAGCGGAGGAAACGCCAACCCAGCCCAACCCCCGCTAAAAACAAACCTGCTACAACATATTATCCTCCAACTAGCTAAACATGCTATCTGGTTGTGAATCCGTTAGCTAGCTAACGGTTCCGTCTTTCTAGTGTCTTTCCTGGATACCAGGATTAGCAGAGCTCACTGATACTGCAGAGGAACGAGGAGGAGAGGTGGATCTGAGATGCAGCCCTGCAGATGATGGACAGGCTACAAGCAGCATTTTTCTTTTTGGAGTTCTGAAAGCTGAAGTTTCAGGAAGCTGGGGATCACCACACACTCCCGCCTCATTTTTCCCCTGGCCCTGTCACAAGCTGGTAACCAATGAGATCAATGGATACCAAAGACAGAGGTTTATCCCGTCTGGACCAGCTGTCCCTCAGCCGTAGACGGGCTGTATCAGACACCCGCAGCAGGTTTCACAATGTCGCTAATTTAGCTGAAAAAATGCAACGTCTGCAGCATCGTTCGTGGTTCACTTAGTTAAAATGTAAAAATTAGTTCAGGTTCTGTCTGCCATGATGCCCTCATTTCACCTTCACGACTCACGGCGTCTGAGGCTGAAAAATAGTTCAAACTTTCACATTTTTCATAAAAAAATATATATATCAGCCTGTTTGTTCATGATCATTTCATTATTTGTAAATGTTGGACTCTAAAAAAATGAACTGACCTTGATAAGTTATTTCCTTCTTTATAAAAAATAAAACAAACAGTAGAAGTGGTGTCTGATGTAAAATAAATAAGTTAGAATGTTCATACAGGATGGACAACACGGTCAGTAGTTTAGAAAAACACTGAAGCTCTAAAGTTCTACTGAGATCAACACTGTTGTCATGGAGACAGAACGGCGGGTGCACAGTCACCGTTACCAGATCCGGTCCCGGTACCGTCCCTGTCAGACTGCAGGACGGACTCAGCTGTGACCAGTTTCCCCGGTGTCTGCCTGGTCACGAGTCCAGCTGGATTAGTGGTTCTTGGTCTTTCAGTGTTTACTGAACCAGGACCGAGTCCGGCCCAGGTCTGAGGCTCCACCATCAGGTCTACATCTGCTCCACCGGCGCTCCTTCTTCTTTGGGAGGAGGCTCCAAGTGGATGGGAGTCACGGTGGCCGGCTTCTTCAACCTGAGTGGGAAATGACAGACGGGGTCAAAGGTCAGATGTGGGGGTGGGTCTGCTGTGTAATCAGTACAGATGGAGTCTCCAGGATGCTGGTTCGTGTTTCTGCCTGGTTTTCACTGCACGATGCAGCTCTGAGGATGCTCGTTGTCACGGTGACTGGAACCTTTTTCAGTCAGACTTCAGCATTTAACTGATCAAGCATCAGAATGAGGAGGAAAGAGGATTTAAAAGACTTTGAACGTGGCATGGTTGCTGGTCTGAGTATTTACAGGGATTTTCACCCACAACCATCTCCAGGGTTTCCAGAGATGGTCTGAAGAAGAGAAAATATCCAGAGCAGCAATAGAAGATGGAGAAACGTTGCTGGTCTGATGAGTCTCCATTTCAGCTCCACATTCAGATGCTCGGCTCAGAATCTGCTGGAAACATCATGAAAACATGGATCCATCCTGCCTTGGATCAACGCTTCAGGCTGCTGCTGGTGTAATGGTGGGGGGAGATTTTCTTGGTCCACTTTGGGCCCCTTAGTACCAACGTGGTCTGGTTTAACCAGCACAGCCTACCTGAGTATTGTTGCTGACCATGTCCATCCCTTTATGACCACAGTGGAGCATCTTCTGATGCTACTTCCAGCAGGATAATGCACCATGTCACAAAGCTCAGATCATCTCCACCTGCTTTCTAGAACATGAGGATGAGTTCACTGGACTCCAACGGCCTCCACAGCCACCTGATCTCAGTCCAGTAGAGCAGCTTTGGGATGTGGTGGAACGGGAGATTCTCATCATGGATGCAGCCGACAAACCTGCAGCAACTGTGTGATGCTGTCATGTTAATATGGAGAAAACCTCTGAGGAAGGTTTCCACCACCTGCTTCATCTATCACACCAGGATTAAAGCAGGTTTTGGAGGACGAACCAGCAGGTTGTTAAATATGTAATTTCAAGGTTTTACTGGTTGTGTGTTTGGTCTGTATGAGGACACATGCTGCAGAAACCTCCATCTGTTTCTGATCTGAGCATTACTTACGAGTACGGGGAGATGGGCACGGCCACAACCAGGATGTGAATTCTCTTCCTGAAGAGCCTCCAGAGGCCTCTGTGGTATCCTCGAACATCCAGGTCCCAGACATGCAGGCACTGCCGGCAGCAGAGAGACGGACTTTTAATCTGCCCGTTGAAAAAAAGAAAACTCACCACGTCTCAGGATGAAGGCGGGCGTACCTTGGCAAGTTCAGTCCAAGTGGACGTGTCTGTTTCAGACTCCATCTTTATGAACATGACGTAGATCTTCCCCCCAGAGTCTGGCACAAACGAGTCCTCACAGGGGTTCTTGGTGTGGTCAAGGACCTCCGCCTCTCTGCATCACACAAACAAAAATGAAACCACCACACCGGCAAACCTTCCCAACAGCTGACACAAACTCACTTCAGCAGCTTCTGGATCTCCACTTCGTAGGCGTCTCTCTTCAAACTGGAAGAGAAGAGCAGAACCATCAGAGAGCTGACGGTGGTGGTGGGATTCAGCTGCAGGTAGACTCACCTGTCCACGTTCTTCAGCTGCACGTTGGGAACCGTGTTGAACTTGTGCTTCTTGAAATAAACTTCCTGCAGGACAGAAGACGACAAACCAGCACAGTCACCTGGATAAACGTTACCGTCAATCTAAGCTCTCTGATTGGTGGAAAGTCTGACAGGAAGTGGCTTCATCATCATGTCCAGGTCTAAATAGAGGTCTCTTAGCAACATAGTAGTGATGGTGATGTTTTTATGGTGAAATGTGATAAATAAAGCTGTTATCATGGATCATTGTGGATTTACCAGATAGAGTCTCTGAATAAAACTACATTTAGTGGCTGGATTGTAAACCTCCTGGACGGGATAGAAATGCTGGAAAACCTCCGTAGATCAGCTAAAGGGTTAAATATCCATCACATTTACCCCACAGAGCTACACACCACCGCAACATTAATACAATAATTATTATACATATTTTCAAATAAAACTCAGGAGATTTTGTAAGAAAACAAAAGAAGCAGAAAAAACTGCTGCGACATCCAGAAGGACGGATCATTGTGCTGTGGAGGTGGTTCAGGTCTACGGGGGGACCGGGTACCGTAAGTAAA
The DNA here is from genome assembly GCF_017639745.1 of Melanotaenia boesemani. NCBI lineage: Eukaryota > Metazoa > Chordata > Actinopteri > Atheriniformes > Melanotaeniidae > Melanotaenia > Melanotaenia boesemani. The sequence continues at coordinate 1,490,919 of NC_055695.1, read as the reverse complement.
AACAGGTCTCAGTCTTACGTGGAAATATCCGTTCATGTTGAGGCCGATGATGCCGAAGTGGTACGAGCGGGAAACGTCGGGGATGATGCACTCCCGGCCTTTCCTCTGCTCCGGCATCCGCATCCACATGTCCCAGTCCCACAGCTGCAGCACAAACACAGCAGACACCTTTCAGCCAATCACACGCCTCAAATCAGTCCGACTGTCTCTACCAACGACTTCTGGATTGTTAACATATGAACAAATCGGCCTCAGAAGAAGAATTCAGACTGGGATCAACTCTGCCATCATATAAACCTCCACAATCCTTCCATCAGAGAGACCAGAACCAATCAGAGAGGCGGGATGACAGGAAGTCAGCGTTCTGGAGACAGGAAGCAGATAAACAGAAAAGCGAAATCTGCACCTTCTCAGGCGTCGGCCACTTTGGCTCCAGTTCATCCTTGTAGATGGTCTTCTTCAGAACCCAGCCCAGACCGGGCATGCTCTCCACCCGGTAGAGCAGAGCCGGGTCCTCGGCCGTGTGCTCGTAGCCCTGGTAAACAACAACAACAACAACCGTCATCAGAGGCACAGCAACCTTCCCTCAGCCTTTACAGAGAAGCTCTGCTCAGAGCTCATCAACAGCAATGAAACAAACACCAGAAGAAGAATCAATAAACAGCTCCAAGACGACATCATACAGAAAAGATGCTCAAATAATTACTACACACTGAAAAACGAGCTCAGGACCCACGAATTGCCAAAAAACCTACGTTTTTTTATGTTTTAAAGCCTGATCCTGGCACTAATGGGCAGAGAATTTTTAACTTATTTTTGGGCTCTTTAATGAAGAAAAACCTGCATCTATGTGCAGCTTATCACCATGTGCTGTGTCTGGTTCATTGTATTGTCAACGGTGTCCACCGGGAGGCAGAAGATGCATTTCAGAGCAAAGATTCTACCATGAAGTGGTGCGATAGGTCTCAGAAACGGGATTTATTAAATATACACATTAGGCCTTAAAGGGCTCAATTTAGTGATGGTCTCTGGGTCCTGAACCCAGACAAAGTGCTGGATCGGAACCTGAAAACCACAGACTCATAGTCTGATCCTTCAGGCTCCAGGAACCGCAGGAGATGAGATCAGACCTGCTTTTCAGTGGTGGTGGTAATTAGGGCTGGGCAATTAATCGAATTTTAATCGCAATTACGATCTGGGTTTTGAACGATCATAAAAATGAAATGGTCCGATTATTTTTTGTCCTTCACTTTGTGCTGTTTTCAAATCGAGAGCAGCTGTCATTGCAGCGCTTTGCTGCAGACTCCTCCCACAGCTGCAGACTCCTCCCACAGCTGCAGACTCCTCCCACTGCTGCAGACTCCTCCCACAACCGCTTTAGTTTTATTCAGAACGAGTTGCAGACACCTGGACACACAGGAGGCGGCGTCGCTCCTTCTCCATCATTTTCTATGTAAACTTGCGCGAGTTTCCTCCAGCCAAGCGACAGGCGACAGTCGTGCATGTAAAATGTTGCGTTCGTGCACGCAGACGTGCACACGGGGACTTGCGACGCAACACAAAAAAATAGAAAAATGTTCAATTTTTGTGAGTCGCAACTAAATAATCCACCAGCTCCCAGAGTCACAGAGAGACAAACGTTATAAACAAACAGAACTTTTTTCTCAATTAACACAGTGAACAATCCGGGATTTAAGAAACTCATCAACACTTTGGACAAACGGCATCACTGCCATCTCACCACCATGTTAGTGGACTGTCTCTTTCTTCCCTGTATGATGAGTGTAGTGAGGGTGTGTGAAAGACGTGGTGACAGTCCGATGTTTCGCCACCGCTACGGACCTGTGGTGAAGCCGCACCAGAGCCGTATAGAAATGTCGCGCTACATTTTATTGACGCGGATTTCAACGTGAAAACGAAATGTCTCCAGACTATTTTTTTCCAGATCACACCAGGCGGAACATAGCTGCTGGTCTGAGACAAACAAAAGCTATGAGGACCTGGTGGAAAGAAACTAGTCTGTATTACCACAGTAAACACTTCAAATGTCGTCCCCCCCCCCCAAAACCTCTTATCTATAATTGTGTTAAATAATCGAGATCTCAATTTCAATCAAAATAATCGTGATTATCATTTTTCCCATAATCGAGCAGCCCTTGTGGTAATATTCAGCTGGCACACGGAGCACTGAGAACTCACCTGGTCGTTCCAGGCTGAGATGCAGTACAGACTGTCATCCTCGTCCAGCAGGTGGATGGTCTGACTCAGGAAGCTACCAGAAAAACAGACAACGTTAACTACACAGACCTGGTAGACCTGTTGACCCAAAGCTGCAGGCTGGCAGGCGGATTTAACTGGATCCTGCAAGTCCACCAGGCTCCGGTTTGAGCCTGAGACTGTGGAGGAGCTGCAGTTATATAAGAAACCTTTCTGTGAGCAGAAGCTTCGCTTTCCTTTGCTCTCCAACTGAAACTTGAAAGCAGACTTGCTGAGTTTTTTTCAGCTATTTGAAGTCAGTGCTTCAAACAAATCGGTGGCCAGAGGAGGAAGATGAAGGGCTGCTTCATGTGGATATACTGCCACCTGGTGGTGACCCAGAGTTTACAGCCTTCTCTCTGAGCCCACAGCAGGAACTGTCTTTAGGTTCCATGAATAAAAATAAAAACTCACAGATATGTGAAATATGTTGTCCTGAAATACTGGTGGAAAAATCTGTATGAAGTTGTATAAATTCAAAGCAGAGATTTAAGATTAAACATCGTTTGAACTGATTCTTAGTTTCAGAACGGATCTGATCACCAGTTTGGTTTTCACTAATGTCCAAGTCTTGAACCAACGCCTCGTACTTTATGAGCAGTTTTCTCCTGGACAACAGGAAACAGCTGCAGAAATTTATTACATTTATTACATGTTCAGTCATAGATATAAATCCAGTATCTGAGTCAGAACCAGTGGGTCCAGTTCTAAGGAGCTTAAACTGAATGTTTTAATTTTTCTTCCCAATGTGAACCCTCTAAGACAAGCTTTCTATCATTTCATTAGGTAGTCATCAGGACATCACTTTCAGATCCTGTTCCTCCGCTGTAGATGGTTTTTAGTCCTGACTCTTCTTCTGTCCTCCACGTGTCCAGTTTCTGCCTCCATGCTGAGATGAACCAAGTTTCCAGCTGCCAGCTGTTTGCACCTTGTTGCTGCTGAAATCCTGTTTTCTGTCAGACTGTCTGATCTTTGCTGTTCTCTAAAACAATACTAATGGGATCCCACATCTTTACATATAAAACTTATTAACTTTTGATGACATTTTATGAGTTTCTTGTCAGGGACCTGCTGTACCTGACTGTGCAGAAAGCAGGCAGCCAGACGATATGGACTCGTCTCGACGGTGGATCTGGGTGGATGCTAGCAGGTGGCTCAGCAGACTTCATGTGGTAGAATACGACAGTTTCTACACAAAAGGCAAACTACATTGTCTTTCATTTTCACTTCTTACATCAGGATTTATGGTGTGAAATCCTAAAAACGTGGCTTTACTCCCGGGACTAGTTTCCTACTTTTAGTGGCAGAACAAGCACTGATTTCAGTCAGGGTTGGTACAGTCAGTTAGGTGAGTTACTGCTTGAGTTTCTGTCTTGGTTTCGGGTTATTGTTTACATTGCTGGTGTGGGGCTCTGTCGTTAGCACCTTCTCTCTACAACCAGTTGAGGCCGTGACGCGGGTCACACCCACTGTGTACTGCTCAGGGCAAAGCAGATAGAGGCGGTTTCAGCCGGGTGCAATCAAGCAAAGTGAGCTCAGCTGTGTCAGCTCCAGGTACTTTTCCACACATGGTGCGCTGAAGCGTCAGCGAGGCATCAGCCCACGTTGGGTTAGGACCACAAAGGGTAAAGACCTGCGAGTCTACCTGCGCGAGTCCACCGAGAAAGGGCACAAGCTTAAACCTCCTCACAACTATATTAACGCACAATGTGCTTCAAACCCATCCCTGTCAGATATGGGTACAGACCAAGACGTGTCACCCATAGACACTGCAATCCGCAAAACCTGTCCTTTCCAATGGCATGCACATCAGTCACACCCTCTGTTACCTTTGGTCTCTGGAACTGTCAGTCCGCAGTTAACAAAACAGAATTTATCAGTTCATTGATAAATCTCTCTGACATTCAGGTCCTAGCCCTGACTGAAACCTGGATCCGTCCAGAAAACACAGCTACACCAGCTGCCCTTTCTGTCAATGCAGAATTTAGCCAAACACCTCGCTCAGCTGGACGAGGAGGTGGAACGGGCATTCTTATTTCTAAAAAGTGGAACTTAACTTCTGTCCGTCCTATGGCTAACTGCTCATCACTTGAGTATCACGCAGTAAAGGTCTCTACACCCATCACTGCATACATTCTGGTCATTTACCGCCCTCCGGGTGGCAGTATAGCTGAGTTTGTCTCTGAAATGGACATGATTCTCTCTGACATTCCTGATGATGGCACACCACTAATTGTCATGGGAGACATGAACATTCACATTGACAAACCACAGGCAACTGACTTTCTGGCTCTTATCTACTCTTTCAATCTCAAACTGGTACAGACTCCTCCAACACACAAAGCTGGCAATACTCTTGACTTGGTGCTGACCAGAAACTGCTCCACAGCCGACCTGTCTGTCACCCCGCTGCACCTCTCTGACCACTTCCTGGTTAAATTCTCTGTCTTCCTTCCTCATGTCAATCAAGCGGCTCCAAAAATGGTGTCCTACCGCAGAAACTTGAGATCCCTCAGACCTACACAGCTGTCTGATGAGGTTTACTCTACCCTCCCTTCCCACTCAGACTTCTCCTTACTGTCTGTTAATGAGGCTACAGAAACACTCTGCTCCTCTCTCGCCTCCTCTCTGGACAAACTCTGTCCTCTGGTGTCAAAACCAGCCAGACAAAATCCTCCCAGTCCATGGCTCACAGAGGCTCTAAGGGATCACAGAGCCGGACTCAGGGCGGCTGAAAGAAAGTGGCGCAAATCAAAAGAGCACACTGACTTGTCTGAGTACCAGCAAAAACTCGTAACTTTCACATCCAGCCTAAAGGCGGCCAAGATAGCCTTTTATCAGAACAAGATCCGCAATGCTCCCAACTCACGACAACTGTTCATGGCGTTTAACTCTCTCCTATCTCCACCACCTGCTCAGCCTCCCACTGTGCTGACTGCAGAAATGTTTGCTTCCTACTTCACTGAAAAGGTTGCCACCATCAGTAACCAATTCACTGAGCCTGACCAACTCAGCCTTACCAAACCAGCTACTGGTGCCTCACTCTGCTCCTTCCACTCTCTAAATGAGGACCAAGTCTCTAAACTTCTAGTCAACTCAAAACCCACAACCTGTCCTCTTGATCCTGTTCCCTCTGACATCCTGCAGAGCATTTTACCTACAGTCAAATCTGCAGTAACTCATATTATCAACTCCTCTCTTAAATCCGGTGTCTTTCCTTCTGCCTTCAAGCAAGCTCGGGTTACCCCACTGCTGAAGAAACCCACACTCAACCCAGCCCAGGTTGAAAACTACCGGCCGGTCTCACTGCTTCCATTCATGTCTAAATTACTAGAGCGTGCCGTCTTCAGTCAGGTCTCACAGTTCCTCCAAGACAACAACCTGTTAGATCCATATCAATCTGGATATAGGCAAGGTCACTCTACTGAAACTGCTCTCCTGTCAGTTACTGATTCCCTACGGCTTGCCAGATCCACTGGTCAATCCTCAGTCCTTATACTGCTGGACCTGTCGGCTGCCTTTGACACTGTCAACCATCATATACTGTTCTCCAAACTCTTAGAGCTTGGCATCTCAGGATCTGTCCTCTCGTGGTTTACATCCTACCTCACAGGGAGATCATTCAAAGTATCTTGGCGAGGGGGCGTGTCCAGATCACATGGGCTGACAACAGGGGTGCCTCAGGGCTCGGTGCTCGGCCCTCTTCTCTTTTCCCTATACACCTCCTCACTCGGTGCAGTCATTAGCTCTCATGGTTTCTCCTACCACTGCTATGCAGATGACACTCAGCTTTTCCTTTCTTTCCCACCTGATGACACAACCGTCTCAATGTGAATATCAGCATGCCTTGCTGATATCTCTGCATGGATGAAGGACCGCCACCTTCAGCTAAATCTGTCCAAGACTGAGCTTATTGTCTTCCCAGCCAGTCCTTCTTTACCACCACAGATAAGTGTGCAGCTAGACTCAATCACACTAGTCCCTACATCTTCTACCAGGAATCTTGGTGTCATGGTAGACAACCAGCTGACCTTTAAGGATCATGTTGCCTCGGTTTCCCGGTCTTGCCGATTTGCTCTCTACAACATCAGAAGGATCAGACCCTACCTGACTGAACACACGACCCAGCTCCTGGTCCAGGCTCTGGTCATTTCACGCATTGACTACTGCAACTCCTTACTGGCTGGCCTGCCTGCATGCTCAGTTAAACCTCTGCAGATGATCCAGAACGCAGCAGCACGTCTGGTCTTCAACCAGCCCAAAAGAGCTCATGTCACTCCACTGCTAATTGCTCTTCACTGGCTTCCAGTTGCAGCACGCATCAAATTCAAAGCTCTGCTTCTGGCTTACAAAACAATAACCCAAACGGCTCCGGGCTACCTTCACTCCTTAATCCAGAGCTACACTCCCTCTCGAAACTTACGCTCTACCAGTGAAAGACGCCTAGTGCTCCCACCACAACATGGCGCAAAATCAGTAGCTAGACTCTTCTCCTCTGTTGTTCCCCGGTGGTGGAACGATCTACCAAACTCCGTCCGATCCGCAGAGTCCGTATCCACTTTTAAGACCAAGCTAAAGACTCAGTTGTTTAAGGAGCATTTCCACATTTAGCTTAACTAAATGAGTCAGAAAGATTTGTCCAGCTTTTTGGCTCAACCAAGTACTGAAGAAGCTGTGTGCACTTATGCCCAAGATGATATTGTGTGATGAAATCATGCACTTATGCCCAAGTTGATATTATGTGATGAAATCATGCACTTATGACCTAGTTGATATTGTGTGATGAAATCGTGATCCTGTATTAAAAAAAAAAAAAAAAAAAAAAACAATTATATGCACTGCACTAGCACTACATGACAGCACCTGGTCCAACTGGACTCAAAAGTGGTCTGACTATCACTTAATTATGACGTCCCATCTTGTTTGAATTCATGCTTGTGTTGTTCTTCCTCTCAAATGTAAGTCGCTTTGGATAAAAGCGTCTGCTAAATGACTGTAGAATAGAATAGAATGGCAAATTGATGAAATGAGAGTGAAACATCAACACACCTGACCTCCTCTGAGGTGCTACTGATCATCCTGTGGGAACATACCTGAAGAAGTCAATGGAGATGTCCAGGTCTTCCTCCAGGACAATGGCAAAGTTTGCTTCCTGATGAAAACGGTCAATAACAGAAGCTTCATCAGCGTGTGGACAAAACTACACAAAGGAAATCAGTCGATGAGGCACTCACAGGATGAAGGTTGAAGGTTGCTGTTAGACTCGCCTTGTAGTGCTGAAACCAGGAGAAGAGACACGTTACTGGAGGGATGGACAGATGGACAGACAGACGGACGGACGGGTGGATGAACGGATGGATGTTACCTGTGAGACTCGGGCATTCTTGATGCTGATTGGTGTGTGCTGAACTCCCTTCAGTCCGAACAGCTCCACGACGTCCATCGGCTCCTGAACCGACAGAGACAAACGTTTCAGAAACGTCGGCGTTTTTATGGAGCTGCTGGAGATCCAGATCCAGGACTAAAGAACCTCTCAAACCAGATGCAGTTTTCAGCCACGTCTGCTCAGAATAAAGTTTTATCCAATAAAGTTTTAACTCTTCAAACCTTGCTGCCTTTTATCAAAACAACTGTTACTTCGTCACACTGGAACTTTATTTCTTCAATTTAATTTCAGCATTTTCTTTGTTTTTATTTCATTTCTTTTAGAGTGTTTTTAATGCACTTGTTATTGTTTCCTGCAGCCCGCTGTAATTATTTTAATGCTTTTAATGTTTTATGTAAAGCACTTTAAATAGTTTTATAGATGAAATGTGCTGTACAGATAAACTAGTCTTGTCTAAAATCTCCACCATAGTTCCTGAAAGCTACCTTACATTCACAGTGAGTTTGGTTCGCTGAGTGTAGGTGAGGAACAGTCATGTCTTTAAGTCTCTGCTCCACACTGATGAAGGTTTAATAATTAAAAGTGTATTAATTCACTCTGATATGAGGTGTCATTAATTCAGACCATCAGTCACCGACAGATGGAGGTGACCTTGTCTCCCTGAGAAGAAGAATGACTTATAAGTTAAATGTTTTTATTAATTTAACTAAATGAATCAAACCTGTCAAATTCATCAACATTTAATGTTTCTGCAGGAGAAATTTGCTGTTGGGTAAAAAACGTTCATCCTGAACGACATAACTCAGACTAAATGAGAGAAACGTTTCACTTCACAGCTCATCATCTCGGAGAAAAACCTCGCATCACACGTCTGAATCTGGTCAACCAATCACTGCTCAGCTGTACAGACGGGCCAAAAAGTATTCACACCCCTGTTAGAACATGAAACCACGACAACAAAGTTCCCAACATTCCCAACGTTTAATGTGACCTTTAATACCCTGAAAAACTAGAGCACTGTGATTTCTGCCATATAGAAAATTCTGATGGAATGTGGCAGTAAAACCGGAACGCCGCAGCTTTCCGTCTGCGCGAGGCCACCTGCGGGAACGCCGCAGCTTTCCGTCTGCGCGAGGCCACCTGCGGGAAAGCCGCAGCTTCCCGTCTGCGCGAGGCCACCTGCGGGAACGCCGCAGCTTCCCGTCTGCGCGAGGCCACCTGCAGGACAGGAAGTCAGCCGCACACCACACTTTTCCAGAAACGTACAAACACCACAGCAGCGCAGGTCTGATTCCCGACCTGGAGCCCGTTACTGCTTTTGATAGCCACTGTGGTCAAACACCTAAACAAAGACTGGGAGGAGACAGAAAGGTGGTACCTCGTAGTAGCCATCGATGAAGACGGTGATCATCTGGGGGTTGACACCATGAGCTGAAAGAAGCGACCTCAGCATCCTGAAAGCAGACCATGATGGTGGTCAGGGTTCATGACGGTGAGAATCAGGCAGCAGGTAAATGTGACTGAGCAGCCATCTTTCTCTACGCTGGGCAGCAGCTTCATATTAAACTGTTTAAACCAGGACTCCAGACTGCAGAGTCAAACTGCAGTTTAACACTTCAATAATTTATTTAGGTTTAGGAAACAGAAACAGAAAGACACGATACATTCAGTCACCGATGGAACCACTCCGGTGTTAGCTAACTCACCTGTACAGGTAGTTGGGTCTGTTCCCTGCGATGATAGCCACCGGAACATTGAAGACGTTATTGCTGAGAAGCTGGAAAAAAACATTAGAAGTGATTATTGTTTTTGTGTTTCCAGATAAAACAGCAAAATTACGGCTTCCACCTTCGCAGAATCTGTAGCAGATTTTAATCCCAGTATAAACCAGTGTGTAACAGCTTTTAATCCCAGTATAAACCAGTCTGTAGCAGCTTTTAATCCCAGTATAAACCAGTCTGTAACAGCTTTTAATCCCAGTATAAACCAGTCTGTAGCAGCTTTTAATCCCAGTATAAACCAGTCTGTAGCAGCTTTTAATCCCAGTATAAACCAGTGTGTAGCAGCTTTTAATCCCAGTATAAACCAGTGTGTAGCAGCTTTTAATCCCAGTATAAACCAGTGTGTAGCAGCTTTTAATCCCAGTATAAACCAGTGTGTAGCAGCTTTTAATCCCAGTATAAACCAGTGTGTAGCAGATTTTAATCCCAGTATAAACCAGTGTGTAACAGCTTTTAATCCCAGTATAAACCAGTCTGTAGCAGCTTTTAATCCAGTATAAACCAGTCTGTAGCAGCTTTTAATCCCAGTATAAACCAGTCTGTAGCAGCTTTTAATCCCAGTATAAACCAGTCTGTAGCAGGTTTTAATCCCAGTATAAACCAGTCTGTAGCAGGTATTAATCCCAGTATAAACCAGTCTGTAGCAGCTTTTAATCCCAGTATAAACCAGTCTGTAGCAGCTATTAATCCCAGTATAAACCAGTCTGCAGCAGCTGTTAATCCCAGTATAAACCAGTCTGTAGCAGCTTTTAATCCCAGTATAAACCAGTCTGTAGCAGCTTTTAATCCCAGTATAAACCAGACTGTAGCAGCTTTTAATCCCAGTATAAACCAGTGTGTAGCAGCTTTTAATCCCAGTATAAACCAGTCTGTAGCAGCTTTTAATCCCAGTATAAACCAGTCTGTAGCAGATTTTAATCCCAGTATAAACCAGTGTGTAGCAGATTTTAATCCCAGTATAAACCAGTCTGTAGCAGCTGTTAGTCCCAGTATAAACCAGTCTGTAGCAGCTTTTAATCTCAGTATAAACCAGTCTGTAACAGCATTTAATCCCAGTATAAACCAGTCTGTAGCAGCTTTTAATCCCAGTATAAACCAGCCTGTAACAGCTTTTAATCCCAGTATAAACCAGTCTGTAACAGCTTTTAATCCCAGTATAAACCAGTCTGTAGCAGCTTTTAATCCCAGTATAAACCAGTCTGTAGCAGCTTTCAATCCCAGTATAAACCAGTCTGTAACAGCTTTTAATCCCAGTATAAACCAGTATGTAGCAGCTTTTAATCTCAGTATAAACCAGTCTGTAGCAGCTTTCAAGCCCAGGATAAACCAGTCTGTAGCAGCTTTTAAACCCAGTATAAACCAGTGTGTAACAGCTTTTAATCCCAGTATAAACCAGTCTGTAACAGCTTTTAATCCCAGTATAAACCAGTCTGTAACAGCTTTTAATCCCAGTATAAACCAGTCTGTAGCAGCTTTTAATCCCAGTATAAACCAGTCTGTAGCAGCTTTTAATCCAGTATAAACCAGTCTGTAGCGGCTTTTAATCCCAGTATAAACCAGTCTGTAGCAGCTTTCAATCCCAGTATAAACCAGTCTGTAGCAGCGTTTAATCCCAGTATAAACCAGTCTGTATCAGCTTTTAATCCCAGTATAAACCAGTCTGTAGCAGCTTTGATTCCCAGTATAAACCAGTCTGTAGTAGCTTTTAATCCCAGTATAAACCAGTCTGTAACAGCTTTTAATCCCAGTATAAACCAGTCTGTAACAGCTTTTAATCCCAGTATAAACCAGTCTGTAACAGCTTTTAATCCCAGTATAAACCAGTCTGTAGCAGCTTTTAATCCCAGTATAAACCAGTCTGTAGCAGCTTTTAATCCCAGTATAAACCAGTCTGTAACAGCTTTTAATCCCAGTATAAACCAGTCTGTAACAGCTTTTAATCCCAGTATAAACCAGTCTGTAACAGCTTTTAATCCCAGTATAAACCAGTCTGTAGCAGCTTTTAATCCCAGTATAAACCAGTCTGTAGCAGCTTTTAATCCCAGTATAAACCAGTCTGTAACAGCTTTTAATCCCAGTATAAACCAGTCTGTAGCAGCTTTTAATCCCAGTATGAACCAGTCTGTAACAGCTTTTAATCCCAGTATAAAACAGTCTGTAACAGCTTTGAATCCCAGTATAAACCAGTGTGTAGCAGCTTTTAATCCCAGTATAAACCAGTCTGTAGCAGCTTTTAATCCCAGTATAAACCAGTCTGTAGCAGCTTTTAATCCCAGTATGAACCAGTCTGTAACGGCTTTTAATCCCAGTATAAACCAGTCTGTAGCGGCTTTTAATCCCAGTATAAACCAGTCTGTAGCAGCTTTTAATCCCAGTATAAACCAGTCTGTAGCAGCTTTTAATCCCAGTATAAACCAGTCTGTAGCAGCTTTTAATCCCAGTATAAACCAGTCTGTAGCGGCTTTTAATCCCAGTATAAACCAGTCTGTAGCAGCTTTTAATCCCAGTATAAACCAGTGTGTAGCAGCTTTTAATCCCAGTATAAACCAGTGTGCAACAGCTTTTAATCCCAGTATAAACCAGCCTGTAGCAGCTTTCAATCCCAGTATAAACCAGTCTGTAGCAGCTTTTAATCCCAGTATAAACCAGCCTGTAGCGGCTTTTAATCCCAGTATAAAACAGTGTGCAACAGCTTTTAATCCCAGTATAAACCAGTCTGTAACAGCTTTTAATCCCAGTATAAACCAGTGTGTAGCAGCTTTTAATCCCAGTATAAACCAGTCTGTAACAGCTTTTAATACCAGAATAAGCCAGCCTGTAGCAGCTTTTAATCCCAGTATAAACCAGCCTGTAGCGGCTTTTAATCCCAGTATAAACCAGTGTGTAGCAGCTTTTAATCCCAGTATAAACCAGTCTGTAACAGCTTTTAATCCCAGTATAAACCAGTCTGTAACAGCTTTTAATCCCAGTATAAACCAGTCTGTAGCAGCTTTTAATCCCAGTATAAACCAGTCTGTAACAGCTTTTAATCCCAGTATAAAACAGTCTGTACCAGCTTTGAATCCCAGTATAAACCAGTGTGTAGCAGCTTTTAATCCCAGTATAAACCAGTCTGTAGCAGCTTTTAATCCCAGTATAAACCAGTCTGTAGCGGCTTTTAATCCCAGTATGAACCAGTCTGTAACGGCTTTTAATCCCAGTATAAACCAGTCTGTAGCGGCTTTTAATCCCAGTATAAACCAGTCTGTAGCAGCTTTTAATCCCAGTATAAACCAGTCTGTAGCAGCTTTTAATCCCAGTATAAACCAGTCTGTAGCAGCTTTTAATCCCAGTATAAACCAGTCTGTAGCGGCTTTTAATCCCAGTATAAACCAGTCTGTAGCAGCTTTTAATCCCAGTATAAACCAGTGTGTAGCAGCTTTTAATCCCAGTATAAACCAGTCTGTAGCAGCTTTAAATCCCAGTATAAACCAGCCTGTATCAGCTTTTAATCCCAGTATGAACCAGCCTGTAACCGCTTTTTATCCCAGTATAAACCAGTCTGTAGCAGCTTTGAATCCCAGTATAAACCAGTCTGTAACAGCTTTTAATCCCAGTATAAACCAGTCTGTAGCAGCTTTTAATCCCAGTATAAACCAGTCTGTAACAGCTTTTAATCCCAGTATAAACCAGTCTGTAGCAGCTTTCAATCCCAGTATAAACCAGTCTGTAACAGCTTTTAATCCCAGTATAAACCAGTCTGTAACAGCTTTTAATCCCAGTATAAACCAGTCTGTAGCAGCTTTCAAGCCCAGGATAAACCAGTCTGTAGCAGCTTTTAATCTCAGTATAAACCAGTCTGTAACAGCTTTTAATCCCAGTATAAACCAGTCTGTAGCAGCTTTTAAACCCAGTATAAACCAGTGTGTAACAGCTTTTAATCCCAGTATAAACCAGTCTGTAACAGCTTTTAATCCCAGTATAAACCAGTCTGTAACAGCTTTTAATCCCAGTATAAACCAGTCTGTAGCAGCTTTTAATCCCAGTATAAACCAGTCTGTAGCAGCTTTTAATCCCAGTATAAACCAGTCTGTAGCGGCTTTTAATCCCAGTATAAACCAGTCTGTAGCAGCTTTCAATCCCAGTATAAATCAGTCTGTAGCAGCGTTTAATCCCAGTATAAACCAGTCTGTATCAGCTTTTAATCCCAGTATAAACCAGTCTGTAGCAGCTTTGATTCCCAGTATAAACCAGTCTGTAGTAGCTTTTAATCCCAGTATAAACCAGTCTGTAACAGCTTTTAATCCCAGTATAAACCAGTCTGTAACAGCTTTTAATCCCAGTATAAACCAGTCTGTAACAGCTTTTAATCCCAGTATAAACCAGTCTGTAGCAGCTTTTAATCCCAGTATAAACCAGTCTGTAGCAGCTTTTAATCCCAGTATAAACCAGTCTGTAACAGCTTTTAATCCCAGTATAAACCAGTCTGTAACAGCTTTTAATCCCAGTATAAACCAGTCTGTAGCAGCTTTTAATCCCAGTATAAACCAGTCTGTAGCAGCTTTTAATCCCAGTATAAACCAGTCTGTAACAGCTTTTAATCCCAGTATAAACCAGTCTGTAACAGCTTTTAATCCCAGTATAAACCAGTCTGTAGCAGCTTTTAATCCCAGTATAAACCAGTCTGTAGCAGCTTTTAATCCCAGTATAAACCAGTCTGTAGCAGCTTTTAATCCCAGTATAAACCAGTCTGTAGCAGCTTTTAATCCCAGTATAAACCAGTCTGTAATAGCTTTTAATCCCAGTATAAACCAGTCTGTAACAGCTTTTAATCCCAGGATAAACCAGTCTGTAACAGCTTTTAATCCCAGGATAAACCAGTCTGTAACAGCTTTTAGTCCCAGTATAAACCAGTCTGTAGCAGTTTTTAATCCCAGTATAAACCAGTCTGTAACAGCTTTAAGTCCCAGTATAAACCAGTCTGTAGCAGCTTTTAATCCCAGTATAAACCAGACTGTAGCAGCTTTTAATCCCAGTATAAACCAGTCTGTAGCAGCTTTTAATCCCAGTATAAACCAGTCTGTAACAGCTTTTAATCCCAGTATAAACCAGTCTGTAGCAGCTTTTAATCCCAGTATAAACCAGTCTGTAGCAGCTTTCAATCCCAGTATAAACCAGTCTGTAGCAGCTTTTAATCCCAGTATAAACCAGTCTGTAGCAGCTTTTAATCCCAGTATAAACCAGTGTGTAGCAGCTTTTAATCCCAGTATAAACCAGTCTGTAACAGCTTTTAATCCCAGTATAAACCAGTCTGTAGCAGCTTTCAATCCCAGTATAAACCAGTCTGTAACAGCTTTTAATCCCAGTATAAACCAGTCTGTAACAGCTTTTAATCCCAGTATAAACCAGTCTGTAGCAGCTTTTAATCCCAGTATAAACCAGTCTGTAACAGCTTTTAATCCCAGTATAAACCAGTCTGTAGCAGCTTTTAATCCCAGTATAAACCAGTCTGTAGCAGCTTTTAATCCCAGTATAAACCAGTCTGTAGCAGCTTTTAATCCCAGTATAAACCAGTCTGTAGCAGCTTTTAATCCCAGTATAAACCAGTCTGTAACAGCTTTTAATCCCAGTATGAACCAGTCTGTAACAGCTTTTAAAACCAGTATAAACCAGTCTGTAGCAGCTTTTAATCAAAGTATAAACCAGTCTGTAACAGCTTTTAATCCCAGTATAAACCAGTCTGTAGCAGCTTTTAATCCCAGTATGAACCAGTCTGTAACAGCTTTTAAAACCAGTATAAACCAGTCTGTAGCAGCTTTTAATCCCAGTATAAACCAGTGTGTAGCAGCTTTTAATCCCAGTATAAACCAGTGTGTAGCAGCTTTTAATCCCAGTATAAACCAGTCTGTAGCAGCTATTAATCCCAGTATAAACCAGTCTGTAACAGCTTTTAATCCCAGTATAAACCAGTCTGTAACAGCTTTTAATCCCAGTATAAACCAGTCTGTAACAGCTTTTAATCCCAGTATAAACCAGTCTGTAGCAGCTTTTAATCCCAGTATTAACCAGTCTGTAACAGCTTTTAATCCCAGTATAAACCAGTCTGTAACAGCTTTTAATCCCAGTATAAACCAGTCTGTAGCAGCTTTTAATCCCAGTATAAACCAGTCTGTAACAGCTTTTAATCCCAGTATAAACCAGTCTGTAGCAGCTTTCAATCCCAGTATAAACCAGTCTGTAACAGCTTTTAATCCAGTATAAACCAGTCTGTAACAGCTTTTAATCCCAGTATAAACCAGTCTGTAGCAGCTTTCAATCCCAGGATAAACCAGTCTGTAGCAGCTTTTAATCTCAGTATAAACCAGTCTGTAACAGCTTTTAATCCCAGTATAAACCAGTCTGTAGCAGCTTTTAAACCCAGTATAAACCAGTGTGTAAAAGCTTTTAATCCCAGTATAAACCAGTCTGTAACAGCTTTTAATCCCAGTATAAACCAGTCTGTAACAGCTTTTAATCCCAGTATAAACCAGTCTGTAGCGGCTTTTAATCCCAGTATAAACCAGTCTGTAGCAGCTTTTAATCCCAGTATAAACCAGTCTGTAGCAGCTTTTAATCCCAGTATAAACCAGTCTGTAACAGCTTTTAATCCCAGTATAAACCAGTCTGTAGCAGCGTTTAATCCCAGTATAAACCAGTCTGTATCAGCTTTTAATCCCAGTATAAACCAGTCTGTAGCAGCTTTGATTCCCAGTATAAACCAGTCTGTAGTAGCTTTTAATCCCAGTATAAACCAGTCTGTAACAGCTTTTAATCCCAGTATAAACCAGTCTGTAACAGCTTTTAATCCCAGTATAAACCAGTCTGTAACAGCTTTTAATCCCAGTATAAACCAGTCTGTAACAGCTTTTAATCCCAGTATAAACCAGTCTGTAGCAGCTTTTAATCCCAGTATAAACCAGTCTGTAACAGCTTTTAATCCCAGTATAAACCAGTCTGTAGCAGCTTTTAATCCCAGTATAAACCAGTCTGTAGCAGCTTTTAATCCCAGTATAAACCAGTCTGTAGCAGCTTTTAATCCCAGTATAAACCAGTCTGTAGCAGCTTTTAATCCCAGTATAAACCAGTCTGTAACAGCTTTTAATCCCAGTATAAACCAGTCTGTAACAGCTTTTAATCCCAGTATAAACCAGTCTGTAACAGCTTTTAATCCCAGTATAAACCAGTCTGTAGCAGCTTTTAATCCCAGTATAAACCAGTGTGTAGCAGCTTTCAATCCCAGTATAAACCAGTCTGTAACAGCTTTTAATCCCAGTATAAACCAGTCTGTAGCAGCTTTTAATCCCAGTATAAACCAGTCTGTAGCAGCTTTTAATCCCAGTATAAACCAGTCTGTAGCAGCTTTCAATCCCAGTATAAACAGTCTGTAGCAGCTTTTAATCCCAGTATAAACCAGTCTGTAGCAGCTTTTAATCCCAGTATAAACCAGTCTGTAGCAGCTTTTAATCCCAGTATAAACCAGTCTGTAACAGCTTTTAATCCCAGTATAAACCAGTCTGTAACAGCTTTTAATCCCAGTATAAACCAGTCTGTAGCAGCTTTCAAGCCCAGGATAAACCAGTCTGTAGCAGCTTTTAATCTCAGTATAAACCAGTCTGTAACAGCTTTTAATCCCAGTATAAACCAGTCTGTAGCAGCTTTTAAACCCAGTATAAACCAGTGTGTAACAGCTTTTAATCCCAGTATAAACCAGTCTGTAACAGCTTTTAATCCCAGTATAAACCAGTCTGTAACAGCTTTTAATCCCAGTATAAACCAGTCTGTAGCAGCTTTTAATCCCAGTATAAACCAGTCTGTAGCAGCTTTTAATCCCAGTATAAACCAGTCTGTAGCGGCTTTTAATCCCAGTATAAACCAGTCTGTAGCAGCTTTCAATCCCAGTATAAATCAGTCTGTAGCAGCTTTTAATCCCAGTATAAACCAGTCTGTATCAGCTTTTAATCCCAGTATAAACCAGTCTGTAGCAGCTTTGATTCCCAGTATAAACCAGTCTGTAGTAGCTTTTAATCCCAGTATAAACCAGTCTGTAACAGCTTTTAATCCCAGTATAAACCAGTCTGTAACAGCTTTTAATCCCAGTATAAACCAGTCTGTAACAGCTTTTAATCCCAGTATAAACCAGTCTGTAGCAGCTTTTAATCCCAGTATAAACCAGTCTGTAGCAGCTTTTAATCCCAGTATAAACCAGTCTGTAACAGCTTTTAATCCCAGTATAAACCAGTCTGTAACAGCTTTTAATCCCAGTATAAACCAGTCTGTAGCAGCTTTTAATCCCAGTATAAACCAGTCTGTAGCAGCTTTTAATCCCAGTATAAACCAGTCTGTAACAGCTTTTAATCCCAGTATAAACCAGTCTGTAACAGCTTTTAATCCCAGTATAAACCAGTCTGTAGCAGCTTTTAATCCCAGTATAAACCAGTCTGTAGCAGCTTTTAATCCCAGTATAAACCAGTCTGTAGCAGCTTTTAATCCCAGTATAAACCAGTCTGTAGCAGCTTTTAATCCCAGTATAAACCAGTCTGTAATAGCTTTTAATCCCAGTATAAACCAGTCTGTAACAGCTTTTAATCCCAGGATAAACCAGTCTGTAACAGCTTTTAATCCCAGGATAAACCAGTCTGTAACAGCTTTTAGTCCCAGTATAAACCAGTCTGTAGCAGTTTTTAATCCCAGTATAAACCAGTCTGTAACAGCTTTAAGTCCCAGTATAAACCAGTCTGTAGCAGCTTTTAATCCCAGTATAAACCAGTCTGTAACAGCTTTTAATCCCAGTATAAACCAGTCTGTAGCAGCTTTTAATCCCAGTATAAACCAGTCTGTAGCAGCTTTCAATCCCAGTATAAACCAGTCTGTAGCAGCTTTTAATCCCAGTATAAACCAGTCTGTAACAGCTTTTAATCCCAGTATAAACCAGTCTGTAGCAGCTTTTAATCCCAGTATAAACCAGTCTGTAACAGCTTTTAATCCCAGTATAAACCAGTCTGTAGCAGCTTTCAATCCCAGTATAAACCAGTCTGTAACAGCTTTTAATCCCAGTATAAACCAGTCTGTAACAGCTTTTAATCCCAGTATAAACCAGTCTGTAGCAGCTTTTAATCCCAGTATAAACCAGTCTGTAACAGCTTTTAATCCCAGTATAAACCAGTCTGTAGCAGCTTTTAATCCCAGTATAAACCAGTCTGTAGCAGCTTTTAATCCCAGTATAAACCAGTCTGTAGCAGCTTTTAATCCCAGTATAAACCAGTCTGTAGCAGCTTTTAATCCCAGTATAAACCAGTCTGTAACAGCTTTTAATCCCAGTATGAACCAGTCTGTAACAGCTTTTAAAACCAGTATAAACCAGTCTGTAGCAGCTTTTAATCAAAGTATAAACCAGTCTGTAACAGCTTTTAATCCCAGTATAAACCAGTCTGTAGCAGCTTTTAATCCCAGTATGAACCAGTCTGTAACAGCTTTTAAAACCAGTATAAACCAGTCTGTAGCAGCTTTTAATCCCAGTATAAACCAGTGTGTAGCAGCTTTTAATCCCAGTATAAACCAGTCTGTAACAGCTTTTAATCCCAGTATAAACCAGTCTGTAGCAGCTTTCAAGCCCAGGATAAACCAGTCTGTAGCAGCTTTTAATCTCAGTATAAACCAGTCTGTAACAGCTTTTAATCCCAGTATAAACCAGTCTGTAGCAGCTTTTAATCCCAGTATAAACCAGTGTGTAACAGCTTTTAATCCCAGTATAAACCAGTCTGTAACAGCTTTTAATCCCAGTATAAACCAGTCTGTAACAGCTTTTAATCCCAGTATAAACCAGTCTGTAGCAGCTTTTAATCCCAGTATAAACCAGTCTGTAGCAGCTTTTAATCCCAGTATAAACCAGTCTGTAGCGGCTTTTAATCCCAGTATAAACCAGTCTGTAGCAGCTTTCAATCCCAGTATAAATCAGTCTGTAGCAGCGTTTAATCCCAGTATAAACCAGTCTGTATCAGCTTTTAATCCCAGTATAAACCAGTCTGTAGCAGCTTTGATTCCCAGTATAAACCAGTCTGTAGTAGCTTTTAATCCCAGTATAAACCAGTCTGTAACAGCTTTTAATCCCAGTATAAACCAGTCTGTAACAGCTTTTAATCCCAGTATAAACCAGTCTGTAACAGCTTTTAATCCCAGTATAAACCAGTCTGTAGCAGCTTTTAATCCCAGTATAAACCAGTCTGTAGCAGCTTTTAATCCCAGTATAAACCAGTCTGTAACAGCTTTTAATCCCAGTATAAACCAGTCTGTAACAGCTTTTAATCCCAGTATAAACCAGTCTGTAGCAGCTTTTAATCCCAGTATAAACCAGTCTGTAGCAGCTTTTAATCCCAGTATAAACCAGTCTGTAACAGCTTTTAATCCCAGTATAAACCAGTCTGTAACAGCTTTTAATCCCAGTATAAACCAGTCTGTAGCAGCTTTTAATCCCAGTATAAACCAGTCTGTAGCAGCTTTTAATCCCAGTATAAACCAGTCTGTAGCGGCTTTTAATCCCAGTATAAACCAGTCTGTAGCAGCTTTCAATCCCAGTATAAACCAGTCTGTAGCAGCGTTTAATCCCAGTATAAACCAGTCTGTATCAGCTTTTAATCCCAGTATAAACCAGTCTGTAGCAGCTTTGATTCCCAGTATAAACCAGTCTGTAGTAGCTTTTAATCCCAGTATAAACCAGTCTGTAACAGCTTTTAATCCCAGTATAAACCAGTCTGTAACAGCTTTTAATCCCAGTATAAACCAGTCTGTAACAGCTTTTAATCCCAGTATAAACCAGTCTGTAGCAGCTTTTAATCCCAGTATAAACCAGTCTGTAGCAGCTTTTAATCCCAGTATAAACCAGTCTGTAACAGCTTTTAATCCCAGTATAAACCAGTCTGTAACAGCTTTTAATCCCAGTATAAACCAGTCTGTAGCAGCTTTTAATCCCAGTATAAACCAGTCTGTAGCAGCTTTTAATCCCAGTATAAACCAGTCTGTAACAGCTTTTAATCCCAGTATAAACCAGTCTGTAACAGCTTTTAATCCCAGTATAAACCAGTCTGTAGCAGCTTTTAATCCCAGTATAAACCAGTCTGTAGCAGCTTTTAATCCCAGTATAAACCAGTCTGTAGCAGCTTTTAATCCCAGTATAAACCAGTCTGTAGCAGCTTTTAATCCCAGTATAAACCAGTCTGTAATAGCTTTTAATCCCAGTATAAACCAGTCTGTAACAGCTTTTAATCCCAGGATAAACCAGTCTGTAACAGCTTTTAATCCCAGGATAAACCAGTCTGTAACAGCTTTTAGTCCCAGTATAAACCAGTCTGTAGCAGTTTTTAATCCCAGTATAAACCAGTCTGTAACAGCTTTAAGTCCCAGTATAAACCAGTCTGTAGCAGCTTTTAATCCCAGTATAAACCAGTCTGTAACAGCTTTTAATCCCAGTATAAACCAGTCTGTAGCAGCTTTTAATCCCAGTATAAACCAGTCTGTAACAGCTTTTAATCCCAGTATAAACCAGTCTGTAGCAGCTTTTAATCCCAGTATAAACCAGTCTGTAGCAGCTTTTAATCCCAGTATAAACCAGTCTGTAGCAGCTTTTAATCCCAGTATAAACCAGTCTGTAGCAGCTTTTAATCCCAGTATAAACCAGTCTGTAACAGCTTTTAATCCCAGTATGAACCAGTCTGTAACAGCTTTTAAAACCAGTATAAACCAGTCTGTAGCAGCTTTTAATCAAAGTATAAACCAGTCTGTAACAGCTTTTAATCCCAGTATAAACCAGTCTGTAGCAGCTTTTAATCCCAGTATGAACCAGTCTGTAACAGCTTTTAAAACCAGTATAAACCAGTCTGTAGCAGCTTTTAATCCCAGTATAAACCAGTGTGTAGCAGCTTTTAATCCCAGTATAAACCAGTCTGTAACAGCTTTTAATCCCAGTATAAACCAGTCTGTAGCAGCTTTCAAGCCCAGGATAAACCAGTCTGTAGCAGCTTTTAATCTCAGTATAAACCAGTCTGTAACAGCTTTTAATCCCAGTATAAACCAGTCTGTAGCAGCTTTTAAACCCAGTATAAACCAGTGTGTAACAGCTTTTAATCCCAGTATAAACCAGTCTGTAGCAGCTTTTAATCCCAGTATAAACCAGTCTGTAACAGCTTTTAATCCCAGTATAAACCAGTCTGTAGCAGCTTTTAATCCCAGTATAAACCAGTCTGTAGCAGCTTTTAATCCCAGTATAAACCAGTCTGTAGCGGCTTTTAATCCCAGTATAAACCAGTCTGTAGCAGCTTTCAATCCCAGTATAAATCAGTCTGTAGCAGCGTTTAATCCCAGTATAAACCAGTCTGTATCAGCTTTTAATCCCAGTATAAACCAGTCTGTAGCAGCTTTGATTCCCAGTATAAACCAGTCTGTAGTAGCTTTTAATCCCAGTATAAACCAGTCTGTAACAGCTTTTAATCCCAGTATAAACCAGTCTGTAACAGCTTTTAATCCCAGTATAAACCAGTCTGTAACAGCTTTTAATCCCAGTATAAACCAGTCTGTAGCAGCTTTTAATCCCAGTATAAACCAGTCTGTAGCAGCTTTTAATCCCAGTATAAACCAGTCTGTAACAGCTTTTAATCCCAGTATAAACCAGTCTGTAACAGCTTTTAATCCCAGTATAAACCAGTCTGTAGCAGCTTTTAATCCCAGTATAAACCAGTCTGTAGCAGCTTTTAATCCCAGTATAAACCAGTCTGTAACAGCTTTTAATCCCAGTATAAACCAGTCTGTAACAGCTTTTAATCCCAGTATAAACCAGTCTGTAGCAGCTTTTAATCCCAGTATAAACCAGTCTGTAGCAGCTTTTAATCCCAGTATAAACCAGTCTGTAGCGGCTTTTAATCCCAGTATAAACCAGTCTGTAGCAGCTTTCAATCCCAGTATAAATCAGTCTGTAGCAGCGTTTAATCCCAGTATAAACCAGTCTGTATCAGCTTTTAATCCCAGTATAAACCAGTCTGTAGCAGCTTTGATTCCCAGTATAAACCAGTCTGTAGTAGCTTTTAATCCCAGTATAAACCAGTCTGTAACAGCTTTTAATCCCAGTATAAACCAGTCTGTAACAGCTTTTAATCCCAGTATAAACCAGTCTGTAATAGCTTTTAATACCAGTATAAACCAGTCTGTAGCAGCTTTTAATCCCAGTATAAACCAGTCTGTAGCAGCTTTTAATCCCAGTATAAACCAGTCTGTAACAGCTTTTAATCCCAGTATAAACCAGTCTGTAACAGCTTTTAATCCCAGTATAAACCAGTCTGTAGCAGCTTTTAATCCCAGTATAAACCAGTCTGTAGCAGCTTTTAATCCCAGTATAAACCAGTCTGTAACAGCTTTTAATCCCAGTATAAACCAGTCTGTAACAGCTTTTAATCCCAGTATAAACCAGTCTGTAGCAGCTTTTAATCCCAGTATAAACCAGTCTGTAGCAGCTTTTAATCCCAGTATAAACCAGTCTGTAGCAGCTTTTAATCCCAGTATAAACCAGTCTGTAGCAGCTTTTAATCCCAGTATAAACCAGTCTGTAATAGCTTTTAATCCCAGTATAAACCAGTCTGTAACAGCTTTTAATCCCAGGATAAACCAGTCTGTAACAGCTTTTAATCCCAGTATAAACCAGTCTGTAACAGCTTTTAGTCCCAGTATAAACCAGTCTGTAGCAGTTTTTAATCCCAGTATAAACCAGTCTGTAACAGCTTTAAGTCCCAGTATAAACCAGTCTGTAGCAGCTTTTAATCCCAGTATAAACCAGTCTGTAGCAGCTTTTAATCCCAGTATAAACCAGTCTGTAGCAGCTTTTAATCCCAGTATAAACCAGTCTGTAGCAGCTTTCAATCCCAGTATAAACCAGTCTGTAGCAGCTTTTAATCCCAGTATAAACCAGTCTGTAGCAGCTTTTAATCCCAGTATAAACCAGTCTGTAGCAGCTTTTAATCCCAGTATAAACCAGTCTGTAACAGCTTTTAATCCCAGTATAAACCAGTCTGTAGCAGCTTTCAATCCCAGTATAAACCAGTCTGTAACAGCTTTTAATCCCAGTATAAACCAGTCTGTAACAGCTTTTAATCCCAGTATAAACCAGTCTGTAGCAGCTTTTAATCCCAGTATAAACCAGTCTGTAACAGCTTTTAATCCCAGTATAAACCAGTCTGTAGCAGCTTTTAATCCCAGTATAAACCAGTCTGTAGCAGCTTTTAATCCCAGTATAAACCAGTCTGTAGCAGCTTTTAATCCCAGTATAAACCAGTCTGTAGCAGCTTTTAATCCCAGTATAAACCAGTCTGTAACAGCTTTTAATCCCAGTATAAACCAGTCTGTAACAGCTTTTAAAACCAGTATAAACCAGTCTGTAGCAGCTTTTAATCAAAGTATAAACCAGTCTGTAACAGCTTTTAATCCCAGTATAAACCAGTCTGTAGCAGCTTTTAATCCCAGTATGAACCAGTCTGTAACAGCTTTTAAAACCAGTATAAACCAGTCTGTAGCAGCTTTTAATCCCAGTATAAACCAGTGTGTAGCAGCTTTTAATCCCAGTATAAACCAGTCTGTAACAGCTTTTAATCCCAGTATAAACCAGTCTGTAGCAGCTTTCAAGCCCAGGATAAACCAGTCTGTAGCAGCTTTTAATCTCAGTATAAACCAGTCTGTAACAGCTTTTAATCCCAGTATAAACCAGTCTGTAGCAGCTTTTAAACCCAGTATAAACCAGTGTGTAACAGCTTTTAATCCCAGTATAAACCAGTCTGTAACAGCTTTTAATCCCAGTATAAACCAGTCTGTAACAGCTTTTAATCCCAGTATAAACCAGTCTGTAGCAGCTTTTAATCCCAGTATAAACCAGTCTGTAGCAGCTTTTAATCCCAGTATAAACCAGTCTGTAGCGGCTTTTAATCCCAGTATAAACCAGTCTGTAGCAGCTTTCAATCCCAGTATAAATCAGTCTGTAGCAGCGTTTAATCCCAGTATAAACCAGTCTGTATCAGCTTTTAATCCCAGTATAAACCAGTCTGTAGCAGCTTTGATTCCCAGTATAAACCAGTCTGTAGTAGCTTTTAATCCCAGTATAAACCAGTCTGTAACAGCTTTTAATCCCAGTATAAACCAGTCTGTAACAGCTTTTAATCCCAGTATAAACCAGTCTGTAACAGCTTTTAATCCCAGTATAAACCAGTCTGTAGCAGCTTTTAATCCCAGTATAAACCAGTCTGTAGCAGCTTTTAATCCCAGTATAAACCAGTCTGTAACAGCTTTTAATCCCAGTATAAACCAGTCTGTAACAGCTTTTAATCCCAGTATAAACCAGTCTGTAGCAGCTTTTAATCCCAGTATAAACCAGTCTGTAGCAGCTTTTAATCCCAGTATAAACCAGTCTGTAACAGCTTTTAATCCCAGTATAAACCAGTCTGTAACAGCTTTTAATCCCAGTATAAACCAGTCTGTAGGAACTTTTAATCCCAGTATAAACCAGTCCTGTAGCAGCTTTTAATCCCAGTATAAACCAGTCTGTAGCAGCTTTTAATCCCAGTATAAACCAGTCTGTAGCAGCTTTTAATCCCAGTATAAACCAGTCTGTAATAGCTTTTAATCCCAGTATAAACCAGTCTGTAACAGCTTTTAATCCCAGGATAAACCAGTCTGTAACAGCTTTTAATCCCAGGATAAACCAGTCTGTAACAGCTTTTAGTCCCAGTATAAACCAGTCTGTAGCAGTTTTTAATCCCAGTATAAACCAGTCTGTAACAGCTTTAAGTCCCAGTATAAACCAGTCTGTAGCAGCTTTTAATCCCAGTATAAACCAGTCTGTAACAGCTTTTAATCCCAGTATAAACCAGTCTGTAGCAGCTTTTAATCCCAGTATAAACCAGTCTGTAGCAGCTTTCAATCCCAGTATAAACCAGTCTGTAGCAGCTTTTAATCCCAGTATAAACCAGTCTGTAGCAGCTTTTAATCCCAGTATAAACCAGTCTGTAGCAGCTTTTAATCCCAGTATAAACCAGTCTGTAACAGCTTTTAATCCCAGTATAAACCAGTCTGTAGCAGCTTTCAATCCCAGTATAAACCAGTCTGTAACAGCTTTTAATCCCAGTATAAACCAGTCTGTAACAGCTTTTAATCCCAGTATAAACCAGTCTGTAGCAGCTTTTAATCCCAGTATAAACCAGTCTGTAACAGCTTTTAATCCCAGTATAAACCAGTCTGTAGCAGCTTTTAATCCCAGTATAAACCAGTCTGTAGCAGCTTTTAATCCCAGTATAAACCAGTCTGTAGCAGCTTTTAATCCCAGTATAAACCAGTCTGTAGCAGCTTTTAATCCCAGTATAAACCAGTCTGTAACAGCTTTTAATCCCAGTATGAACCAGTCTGTAACAGCTTTTAAAACCAGTATAAACCAGTCTGTAGCAGCTTTTAATCAAAGTATAAACCAGTCTGTAACAGCTTTTAATCCCAGTATAAACCAGTCTGTAGCAGCTTTTAATCCCAGTATGAACCAGTCTGTAACAGCTTTTAAAACCAGTATAAACCAGTCTGTAGCAGCTTTTAATCCCAGTATAAACCAGTGTGTAGCAGCTTTTAATCCCAGTATAAACCAGTGTGTAGCAGCTTTTAATCCCAGTATAAACCAGTCTGTAGCAGCTATTAATCCCAGTATAAACCAGTCTGTAACAGCTTTTAATCCCAGTATAAACCAGTCTGTAACAGCTTTTAATCCCAGTATAAACCAGTGTGTAGCAGCTTTTAATCCCAGTATAAACCAGTCTGTAGCAGCTTTTAATCCCAGTATAAACCAGTCTGTAACAGCTTTTAATCCCAGTATAAACCAGTCTGTAACAGCTTTAATCCCAGTATAAACCAGTCTGTAGCAGCTTTTAATCCCAGTATTAACCAGTCTGTAACAGCTTTTAATCCCAGTATAAACCAGTCTGTAACAGCTTTTAATCCCAGTATAAACCAGTCTGTAGCAGCTTTTAATCCCAGTATAAACCAGTCTGTAACAGCTTTTAATCCCAGTATAAACCAGTCTGTAGCAGCTTTCAATCCCAGTATAAACCAGTCTGTAACAGCTTTTAATCCCAGTATAAACCAGTCTGTAACAGCTTTTAATCCCAGTATAAACCAGTCTGTAGCAGCTTTCAATCCCAGGATAAACCAGTCTGTAGCAGCTTTTAATCTCAGTATAAACCAGTCTGTAACAGCTTTTAATCCCAGTATAAACCAGTCTGTAGCAGCTTTTAAACCCAGTATAAACCAGTGTGTAAAAGCTTTTAATCCCAGTATAAACCAGTCTGTAACAGCTTTTAATCCCAGTATAAACCAGTCTGTAACAGCTTTTAATCCCAGTATAAACCAGTCTGTAGCGGCTTTTAATCCCAGTATAAACCAGTCTGTAGCAGCTTTTAATCCCAGTATAAACCAGTCTGTAGCAGCTTTTAATCCCAGTATAAACCAGTCTGTAACAGCTTTTAATCCCAGTATAAACCAGTCTGTAGCAGCGTTTAATCCCAGTATAAACCAGTCTGTATCAGCTTTTAATCCCCGTATAAACCAGTCTGTAGCAGCTTTGATTCCCAGTATAAACCAGTCTGTAGTAGCTTTTAATCCCAGTATAAACCAGTCTGTAACAGCTTTTAATCCCAGTATAAACCAGTCTGTAACAGCTTTTAATCCCAGTATAAACCAGTCTGTAACAGCTTTTAATCCCAGTATAAACCAGTCTGTAACAGCTTTTAATCCCAGTATAAACCAGTCTGTAGCAGCTTTTAATCCCAGTATAAACCAGTCTGTAACAGCTTTTAATCCCAGTATAAACCAGTCTGTAGCAGCTTTTAATCCCAGTATAAACCAGTCTGTAGCAGCTTTTAATCCCAGTATAAACCAGTCTGTAGCAGCTTTTAATCCCAGTATAAACCAGTCTGTAACAGCTTTTAATCCCAGTATAAACCAGTCTGTAACAGCTTTTAATCCCAGTATAAACCAGTCTGTAACAGCTATTAATCCCAGTATATACCAGTCTGTAGCAGTTGGAGCGTTTAATCCCAGTATAAACTAGTGTGTAGCAGCTTTCAATCCCAGTATAAACCAGTCTGTAACAGCTTTTAATCCCAGTATAAACCAGTCTGTAGCAGCTTTTAATCCCAGTATAAACAAGCCTGTAACAGCTTTTAATCCCAGTATAAACCAGTCTGTAGCAGCTTTTAATCCCAGTATAAACCAGTCTGTAGCAGCTTTCAATCCCAGTATAAACCAGTCTGTAGCAGCTTTTAATCCCAGTATAAACCAGTCTGTAGCAGCTTTTAATCCCAGTATAAACCAGTCTGTAGCAGCTTTTAATCCCAGTATAAACCAGTCTGTAACAGCTTTTAATCCCAGTATAAACCAGTCTGTAGCAGCTTTCAATCCCAGTATAAACCAGTCTGTAACAGCTTTTAATCCCAGTAAAAACCAGTCTGTAACAGCTTTTAATCCCAGGATAAACCAGTCTGTAACAGCTTTTAATCCCAGTATAAACCAGTCTGTAACAGCTTTTAGTCCCAGTATAAACCAGTCTGTAGCAGTTTTTAATCCCAGTATAAACCAGTCTGTAACAGCTTTAAGTCCCAGTATAAACCAGTCTGTAGCAGCTTTTAATCCCAGTATAAACCAGACTGTAGCAGCTTTTAATCCCAGTATAAACCAGTCTGTAGCAGCTTTTAATCCCAGTATAAACCAGTCTGTAGCAGCTTTTAATCCCAGTATAAACCAGTCTGTAACAGCTTTTAATCCCAGTATAAACCAGTCTGTAACAGCTTTTAATCCCAGTATAAACCAGTCTGTAGCAGCTTTTAATCCCAGTATAAACCAGTCTGTAGCAGCTTTTAATCCCAGTATAAACCAGTCTGTAACAGCTTTTAATCCCAGTATAAACCAGTCTGTAGCAGCTTTTAATCCCAGTATAAACCAGTCTGTAGCAGCTTTTAATCCCAGTATAAACCAGTCTGTAGCAGCTTTTAATCCCAGTATAAACCAGTCTGTAACAGCTTTTAATCCCAGTATAAACCAGTCTGTAACAGCTTTTAATCCCAGTATAAACCAGTCTGTAACAGCTTTTAATCCCAGTATAAACCAGTCTGTAGCAGCTTTTAATCCCAGTATAAACCAGTGTGTAGCAGCTTTCAATCCCAGTATAAACCAGTCTGTAACAGCTTTTAATCCCAGTATAAACCAGTCTGTAGCAGCTTTTAATCCCAGTATAAACCAGTCTGTAACAGCTTTTAATCCCAGTATAAACCAGTCTGTAGCAGCTTTTAATCCCAGTATAAACCAGTCTGTAGCAGCTTTCAATCCCAGTATAAACCAGTCTGTAGCAGCTTTTAATCCCAGTATAAACCAGTCTGTAGCAGCTTTTAATCCCAGTATAAACCAGTCTGTAGCAGCTTTTAATCCCAGTATAAACCAGTCTGTAACAGCTTTTAATCCCAGTATAAACCAGTCTGTAGCAGCTTTCAATCCCAGTATAAACCAGTCTGTAACAGCTTTTAATCCCAGTATAAACCAGTCTGTAACAGCTTTTAATCCCAGGATAAACCAGTCTGTAACAGCTTTTAATCCCAGTATAAACCAGTCTGTAACAGCTTTTAGTCCCAGTATAAACCAGTCTGTAGCAGTTTTTAATCCCAGTATAAACCAGTCTGTAACAGCTTTAAGTCCCAGTATAAACCAGTCTGTAGCAGCTTTTAATCCCAGTATAAACCAGACTGTAGCAGCTTTTAATCCCAGTATAAACCAGTCTGTAGCAGCTTTTAATCCCAGTATAAACCAGTCTGTAGCAGCTTTTAATCCCAGTATAAACCAGTCTGTAACAGCTTTTAATCCCAGTATAAACCAGTCTGTAACAGCTTTTAATCCCAGTATAAACCAGTCTGTAGCAGCTTTCAATCCCAGTATAAACCAGTCTGTAGCAGCTTTAATCCCAGGATAAACCAGTCTGTAACAGCTTTTAATCCCAGGATAAACCAGTCTGTAACAGCTTTTAATCCCAGTATAAACCAGTCTGTAACAGCTTTTAATCCCAGTATAAACCAGTCTGTAGCAGCTTTCAATCCCAGTATAAACCAGTCTGTAACAGCTTTTAATCCCAGTATAAACCAGTCTGTAGCAGCTATTAATCCCAGTATAAACCAGTCTGTAACAGCTTTTAATCCCAGTATAAAACAGTCTGTAACAGCTTTGAATCCCAGTATAAACCAGTGTGTAGCAGCTTTTAATCCCAGTATAAACCAGTCTGTAACAGCTTTTAATCCCAGTATAAACCAGTCTGTAACAGCTTTTAGTCCCAGTATAAACCAGTCTGTAGCAGTTTTTAATCCCAGTATAAACCAGTCTGTAACAGCTTTAAGTCCCAGTATAAACCAGTCTGTAGCAGCTTTTAATCCCAGTATAAACCAGACTGTAGCAGCTTTTAATCCCAGTATAAACCAGTCTGTAGCAGCTTTTAATCCCAGTATAAACCAGTCTGTAGCAGCTTTTAATCCCAGTATAAACCAGTCTGTAACAGCTTTTAATCCCAGTATAAACCAGTCTGTAACAGCTTTTAATCCCAGTATAAACCAGTCTGTAGCAGCTTTCAATCCCAGTATAAACCAGTCTGTAGCAGCTTTTAATCCCAGGATAAACCAGTCTGTAACAGCTTTTAATCCCAGGATAAACCAGTCTGTAACAGCTTTTAATCCCAGTATAAACCAGTCTGTAACAGCTTTTAATCCCAGTATAAACCAGTCTGTAGCAGCTTTCAATCCCAGTATAAACCAGTCTGTAACAGCTTTTAATCCCAGTATAAACCAGTCTGTAGCAGCTATTAATCCCAGTATAAACCAGTCTGTAACAGCTTTTAATCCCAGTATAAAACAGTCTGTAACAGCTTTGAATCCCAGTATAAACCAGTGTGTAGCAGCTTTTAATCCCAGTATAAACCAGTCTGTAGCAGCTTTTAATCCCAGTATAAACCAGTCTGTAGCAGCTTTTAATCCCAGTATAAACCAGTCTGTAACAGCTTTTAATCCCAGTATAAACCAGTCTGTAGCAGCTTTCAATCCCAGTATAAACCAGTCTGTAGCAGCTTTTAATCCCAGTATAAACCAGTCTGTAGCAGCTTTTAATCCCAGTATAAACCAGTCTGTAGCAGCTTTTAATCCCAGTATAAACCAGTCTGTAACAGCTTTTAATCCCAGTATAAACCAGTCTGTAACAGCTTTTAATCCCAGTATAAACCAGTCTGTAACAGCTTTTAATCCCAGTATAAACCAGTCTGTAGCAGCTTTTAATCCCAGTATAAACCAGTGTGTAGCAGCTTTCAATCCCAGTATAAACCAGTCTGTAACAGCTTTTAATCCCAGTATAAACCAGTCTGTAGCAGCTTTTAATCCCAGTATAAACCAGTCTGTAACAGCTTTTAATCCCAGTATAAACCAGTCTGTAGCAGCTTTTAATCCCAGTATAAACCAGTCTGTAGCAGCTTTCAATCCCAGTATAAACCAGTCTGTAGCAGCTTTTAATCCCAGTATAAACCAGTCTGTAGCAGCTTTTAATCCCAGTATAAACCAGTCTGTAACAGCTTTTAATCCCAGTATAAACCAGTCTGTAGCAGCTTTCAATCCCAGTATAAACCAGTCTGTAACAGCTTTTAATCCCAGTATAAACCAGTCTGTAACAGCTTTTAATCCCAGGATAAACCAGTCTGTAACAGCTTTTAATCCCAGTATAAACCAGTCTGTAACAGCTTTTAGTCCCAGTATAAACCAGTCTGTAGCAGTTTTTCATCCCAGTATAAACCAGTCTGTAACAGCTTTAAGTCCCAGTATAAACCAGTCTGTAGCAGCTTTTAATCCCAGTATAAACCAGACTGTAGCAGCTTTTAATCCCAGTATAAACCAGTCTGTAGCAGCTTTTAATCCCAGTATAAACCAGTCTGTAGCAGCTTTTAATCCCAGTATAAACCAGTCTGTAACAGCTTTTAATCCCAGTATAAACCAGTCTGTAACAGCTTTTAATCCCAGTATAAACCAGTCTGTAGCAGCTTTCAATCCCAGTATAAACCAGTCTGTAGCAGCTTTCAATCCCAGTATAAACCAGTCTGTAACAGCTTTTAATCCCAGTATAAACCAGTCTGTAACAGCTTGTAATCCCAGGATAAACCAGTATGTAACAGCTTTTAATCCCAGGATAAACCAGTCTGTAACAGCTTTTAATCCCAGTATAAACCAGTCTGTAGCAGCTTTCAATCCCAGTATAAACCAGTCTGTAACAGCTTTTAATCCCAGTATAAACCAGTCTGTAGCAGCTATTAATCCCAGTATAAACCAGTCTGTAACAGCTTTTAATCCCAGTATAAAACAGTCTGTAACAGCTTTGAATCCCAGTATAAACCAGTGTGTAGCAGCTTTTAATCCCAGTATAAACCAGTCTGTAGCAGCTTTTAATCCCAGTATAAACCAGTCTGTAACAGCTTTTAATCCCAGTATAAACCAGTCTGTAACAGCTTTTAATCCCAGTATAAACCAGTCTGTAACAGCTTTTAATCCCAGTATAAACCAGTCTGTAACAGCTTTTAATCCCAGTATAAACCAGTCTGTAGCAGCTTTTAATCCCAGTACTAACCAGTCTGTAACAGCTTTAATCCCAGTATAAACCAGTCTGTAACAGCTTTTAATCCCAGTATAAACCAGTCTGTAGCAGCTTTTAATCCCAGTATAAACCAGTCTGTAACAGCTTTTAATCCCAGTATAAACCAGTCTGTAGCAGCTTTCAATCCCAGTATAAACCAGTCTGTAACAGCTTTTAATCCCAGTATAAACCAGTCTGTAACAGCTTTTAATCCCAGTATAAACCAGTCTGTAGCAGCTTTCAAGCCCAGGATAAACCAGTCTGTAGCAGCTTTTAATCTCAGTATAAACCAGTCTGTAACAGCTTTTAATCCCAGTATAAACCAGTCTGTAGCAGCTTTTAAACCCAGTATAAACCAGTGTGTAACAGCTTTTAATCCCAGTATAAACCAGTCTGTAACAGCTTTTAATCCCAGTATAAACCAGTCTGTAACAGCTTTTAATCCCAGTATAAACCAGTCTGTAGCGGCTTTTAATCCCAGTATAAACCAGTCTGTAGCAGCTTTTAATCCCAGTATAAACCAGTCTGTAACAGCTTTTAATCCCAGTATAAACCAGTCTGTAGCAGCTTTCAATCCCAGTATAAACCAGTCTGTAGCAGCGTTTAATCCCAGTATAAACCAGTCTGTATCAGCTTTTAATCCCAGTATAAACCAGTCTGTAGCAGCTTTGATTCCCAGTATAAACCAGTCTGTAGTAGCTTTTAATCCCAGTATAAACCAGTCTGTAACAGCTTTTAATCCCAGTATAAACCAGTCTGTAACAGCTTTTAATCCCAGTATAAACCAGTCTGTAACAGCTTTTAATCCCAGTATAAACCAGTCTGTAGCAGCTTTTAATCCCAGTATAAACCAGTCTGTAGCAGCTTTTAATCCCAGTATAAACCAGTCTGTAACAGCTTTTAATCCCAGTATAAACCAGTCTGTAACAGCTTTTAATCCCAGT
The DNA here is from genome assembly GCF_017639745.1 of Melanotaenia boesemani. Classification (NCBI taxonomy): domain Eukaryota; kingdom Metazoa; phylum Chordata; class Actinopteri; order Atheriniformes; family Melanotaeniidae; genus Melanotaenia; species Melanotaenia boesemani. The sequence goes on along the minus strand of NC_055695.1, from coordinate 1,457,833 downwards.
ATAAACCAGTCTGTAACAGCTTTTAATCCCAGTATAAACCAGTCTGTAGCAGCTTTTAATCCCAGTATAAACCAGTGTGTAGCAGCTTTCAATCCCAGTATAAACCAGTCTGTAACAGCTTTTAATCCCAGTATAAACCAGTCTGTAGCAGCTTTTAATCCCAGTATAAACCAGTCTGTAGCAGCTTTTAATCCCAGTATAAACCAGTCTGTAACAGCTTTTAATCCCAGTATAAACCAGTCTGTAGCAGCTTTCAATCCCAGTATAAACCAGTCTGTAACAGCTTTTAATCCCAGTATAAACCAGTCTGTCACAGCTTTTAATCCCAGGATAAACCAGTCTGTAACAGCTTTTGATCCCAGGATAAACCAGTCTGTAACAGCTTTTAGTCCCAGTATAAACCAGTCTGTAGCAGTTTTTAATCCCAGTATAAACCAGTCTGTAACAGCTTTAAGTCCCAGTATAAACCAGTCTGTAGCAGCTTTTAATCCCAGTATAAACCAGACTGTAGCAGCTTTTAATCCCAGTATAAACCAGTCTGTAGCAGCTTTTAATCCCAGTATAAACCAGTCTGTAACAGCTTTTAATCCCAGTATAAACCAGTCTGTAGCAGCTTTTAATCCCAGTATAAACCAGTCTGTAGCAGCTTTCAATCCCAGTATAAACCAGTCTGTAGCAGCTTTTAATCCCAGTATAAACCAGTCTGTAGCAGCTTTTAATCCCAGTATAAACCAGTCTGTAGCAGCTTTTAATCCCAGTATAAACCAGTCTGTAACAGCTTTTAATCCCAGTATAAACCAGTCTGTAGCAGCTTTCAATCCCAGTATAAACCAGTCTGTAACAGCTTTTAATCCCAGTATAAACCAGTCTGTAACAGCTTTTAATCCCAGGATAAACCAGTCTGTAACAGCTTTTAATCCCAGTATAAACCAGTCTGTAACAGCTTTTAGTCCCAGTATAAACCAGTCTGTAGCAGTTTTTAATCCCAGTATAAACCAGTCTGTAACAGCTTTTAATCCCAGTATAAACCAGTCTGTAGCAGCTTTTAATCCCAGTATAAACCAGTCTGTAGCAGCTTTTTAATCCCAGTATAAACCAGTCTGTAACAGCTTTTAATCCCAGTATAAACCAGTCTGTAGCAGCTTTCAATCCCAGTATAAACCAGTCTGTAACAGCTTTTAATCCCAGTATAAACCAGTCTGTAACAGCTTTTAATCCCAGGATAAACCAGTCTGTAACAGCTTTTAATCCCAGGATAAACCAGTCTGTAACAGCTTTTAGTCCCAGTATAAACCAGTCTGTAGCAGTTTTTAATCCCAGTATAAACCAGTCTGTAACAGCTTTAAGTCCCAGTATAAACCAGTCTGTAGCAGCTTTTAATCCCAGTATAAACCAGACTGTAGCAGCTTTTAATCCCAGTATAAACCAGTCTGTAGCAGCTTTTAATCCCAGTATAAACCAGTCTGTAACAGCTTTTAATCCCAGTATAAACCAGTCTGTAGCAGCTTTTAATCCCAGTATAAACCAGTCTGTAGCAGCTTTCAATCCCAGTATAAACCAGTCTGTAGCAGCTTTTAATCCCAGTATAAACCAGTCTGTAGCAGCTTTTAATCCCAGTATAAACCAGTCTGTAGCAGCTTTTAATCCCAGTATAAACCAGTCTGTAACAGCTTTTAATCCCAGTATAAACCAGTCTGTAGCAGCTTTCAATCCCAGTATAAACCAGTCTGTAACAGCTTTTAATCCCAGTATAAACCAGTCTGTAACAGCTTTTAATCCCAGGATAAACCAGTCTGTAACAGCTTTTAATCCCAGTATAAACCAGTCTGTAACAGCTTTTAGTCCCAGTATAAACCAGTCTGTAGCAGTTTTTAATCCCAGTATAAACCAGTCTGTAACAGCTTTAAGTCCCAGTATAAACCAGTCTGTAGCAGCTTTTAATCCCAGTATAAACCAGACTGTAGCAGCTTTTAATCCCAGTATAAACCAGTCTGTAGCAGCTTTTAATCCCAGTATAAACCAGTCTGTAGCAGCTTTTAATCCCAGTATAAACCAGTCTGTAACAGCTTTTAATCCCAGTATAAACCAGTCTGTAACAGCTTTTAATCCCAGTATAAACCAGTCTGTAGCAGCTTTCAATCCCAGTATAAACCAGTCTGTAGCAGCTTTCAATCCCAGTATAAACCAGTCTGTAACAGCTTTTAATCCCAGTATAAACCAGTCTGTAACAGCTTTTAATCCCAGGATAAACCAGTCTGTAACAGCTTTTAATCCCAGTATAAACCAGTCTGTAACAGCTTTTAATCCCAGTATAAACCAGTCTGTAGCAGCTTTCAATCCCAGTATAAACCAGTCTGTAACAGCTTTTAATCCCAGTATAAACCAGTCTGTAACAGCTTTTAATCCCAGGATAAACCAGTCTGTAACAGCTTTTAATCCCAGTATAAACCAGTCTGTAGCAGCTTTTAATCCCAGTATAAACCAGTCTGTAACAGCTTTTAATCCCAGTATAAACCAGTCTGTAGCAGCTTTTAATCCCAGTATAAACCAGTCTGTACCAGCTTTTAATCCCAGTATAAACCGGTCTGTAGCAGTTTTTAATCCCAGTATAAACCAGTCTGTAACAGCTTTTAATCCCAGTATAAACCAGTCTGTAGCAGCTTTTAATCCCAGTATAAACCAGTCTGTAGCAGCTTTTAATCCCAGTATAAACCAGTCTGTAGCAGCTTTTAATCCCAGTATAAACCAGTCTGTAACAGGTTTTAATCCCAGTATAAACCAGTCTGTAGCAGCTTTTAATCCCAGTATAAACCAGTCTGTAACAGCTTTTAATCCCAGTATAAACCAGTCTGTAGCAGCTTTTAATCCCAGTATAAACCAGTCTGTAGCAGCTTTTAATCCCAGTATAAACCAGTCTGTAACAGGTTTTAATCCCAGTATAAACCAGTCTGTAGCAGCTTTTAATCCCAGTATAAACCAGTCTGTAACAGGTTTTAATCCCAGTATAAACCAGTCTGTAGCAGCTTTTAATCCCAGTATAAACCAGTCTGTAGCAGCTTCACCTGAACCTGGTTTTCCTTCCGTTCTCACCAACGTTTCTTTTCTTTTCTTGGACATTTTCTGGTTTCAGCAGCTTTGGGTTTTCTGTCTTGACGTATGTTTCCCTTTCAAAACCTCCATGTTTTGTTTGTTCTTGTTCCAAACACTAGACACAGTCTTCTTTTACATGAGGAGCTCTACAGGTTCCCATCGTTCTCGTGGATGTACCGGGTGGTCGGTGGCTTGACTACAGCTTATAAACCTGGACCTCCTCACCAGTCAGTTCCAGACTGGAGAAAAGATTTGGATGACGTTTTCTACAAACAAAAAGAAGTCCAGTTCTTTGATTCAGGATCTTAGGATGACCATGATCTGGCAGATGGAGAATCTCCACCATCGCATCCATGTCCACATCAACGTCTCACTTTCCAGAGTTTCATTTTAAACTGTTTAAACCTGATTTACTGCTTAAATGTCCAAATGTTTCATGTTGCCTTCAGGCTGTCACTGTAAATGAGAGCTGGTTAAATAAAGGTTAAAAAACTAAACATGTATTAAAACTATTTTCTACAACATTCAGCTGTGAAAGCAAAGGTTTGGTGTCATCTCTGCTCCATCTTCAGCCCTCAGCAGCTGACTGCGTGGGCGGCGGAAGGTGGAGCGTCTCACCGGGTCGGGGTTGAACTCGATGGGCGCAGGGTCTTTGCAGCTGCAGATGCTGCCGTATCCTTCCACCTTGCTGCAGAACAGTTTCCTCCTCCGGTTCAGCTCGGTGTCGGCCCAGTGACACTCGGCTTCTGTAGGACACAGAACCACAGAGCAGGTCAGTAATCCCCGTAACGGGTCGGAAAGATGTCATCCCCCGACCCGCCTTCAAGTCACAGACAACGGGAAAACATCTTGCTGATTCTGGAGCAAACTGACAGAGCTTCAGTAGTCTAGTTCCAGTCCGCCCTCCATTACCTCCCAAACCTACGAGACCCTGCAAAAATCCCAAGACGGCAGAACAGAGTAGGAAACATATAAACACAGCTTATCCTACACAGATTAAAGTATTCCCAGAAAATTCCCAGATGATCTGCTTCTTCCACTTTGCCTCCAGGAACCTGGACGTCCAGACAGAACCTGGTCTGACTAAAAAAACCTAAAGTAGAACAGAATCGGACAGCATATAGAGAGGAAACTGGAAAAAGAAAAAGTCGGACATTTAACCAACTTTCCTGGTTTGTCCGGACTTTCCTGGTTTGTCCGGACTTTCCTGGTTTGTCCGGACTTTCCTGGCCAGGTCGGCTGCAGTGAGACACTAAACTACACACAGGTAAAAAAAATGGGACTTGACCATAAACACTGTGTAAAATCTGGATTCGGAGCGGTTTTATTTTATTGCTGTCGTATTAAGATGTAAAAAGTTTACTGTTGCTGGTAAATGTCTCCTCGGGAGGAATACTGACAGCTGATTCAGAGCTGCTTCTGGATGCATTCATGTACAACATTTAGGGTTTTACGACTTTATAAATGGAGGCATTTAAGCCAGAGAATCATGACGGTGACAAGCAGGAAAAGTCCACCACCTTCTCTCTTTCACAATAAGTTCACAGCTGTTATGTGTTTACCTTACTGCACGTCAGTGATAGATAATTATATATTTCCTGTCACGTTTCACGTATAAAACATCCAATCGGCTGAAAAGTGTACGAACATTTTACATTTAACCCAGTTTAACCAACAAGGTCCGGTTCTGACAGGACCAAGATGGCCGACATGTCGTCTACGCTGACACATTTTTGATAAACACATTTGAAATGAGTCTTTAAAACATGTTTGTTCTTCTTCTGTGGTACCTTCTGAGGCTGTGAGCTGGACCTCCGTCTTCAGCAGAACCGGGTCGCCCCAGGTGGACAGAGCCGGAGACTTGGAGTGCTTCTCTCCATAAACCTGACCTGGACACACACCAGACTGAACGTGAGGTTTGGTGTGAATGTTCGGTGGTCTGACGCCGTCTGGTTTGGTTCCTGACGGCGGTTAAATCCGGCCCACTGTGGACTACTTAGTCTTTACTTTGTCTTACTGATCTTGTTCAGGTGTGTAAATGTGTGTGTGGCTGTAGTGAGACGTCTCTACCTCCTTTCTTCACCACCAGCGTCCACATGTCTCTCCAGCTCAGGTTGAGGGACACCTGGCTCCCCAGAGTCTTCAGCAGATTCTTAGCGGCGTCCTTCAGGTGGAACGTCCCTTCGTCCTGCAGGACACCAGCTCATCAGGTGACTCAGACACTCACACCTGATTGGCTGCTGGTGGTCACTCACCTTTATGGTGAAGATGAGGATTCGGCCCCGAGTCACCATGTTGAGGAAGAGGATCATAGCTTCATCTTCGTGGGGGGAGTAGGTGTCAAAGATCCTCTTCGCCATCACATGACCCTGAGACGCAGACAGAGAGAGGTCTACCTGAGTTTACCTCGTCCAACATGACTCTAACACGAGTTTGACCCTGAAAGTTCTGGTCTGGGATCAGAGATGCTCACAGTCGCCTGGTTGAGGACGATCACGTGGATGCCTCGGCCTTGTTCCCGCATGTCGTCCTCCAGAACCTGCAGACGAGCAGCTCCGTTAGCATCGCACCACCATCAGAAAGCTTTAGGTGACCTTTCACCGCCTGACAGGAAAGCTTACACGTTTCACTCAGTTCATTCATAAACCAAACACAGACAAAAGCATTTCTTTCCACCACAAACCTCCACGGAGAACTAGAGTTTCACCATGACCACCCCAACATTACAGACGGCATCATTTCTTTTCTTTCCAATCAGGAAACAGCTGATTTACTAACACGTCTCAACCAGGAATGGACAATAAATTTACCTTCTAAAGCTGGATTTAAAAAAAAAATGATTTCAATCGATTAAAATTTAAATAATCAAAATTAATTGAGCTGACACTTGGAACGAAAAATGGCGGTACGCAGCTCAGCAGCAGCGGGGGCAGAGGAGAGCTCTGAGATTTTTGGAATTTCTCTCGACTTGAATTAACCTCACGTTTTGGTAGTAAACTAGTTTTTCATAAGTTTTACTGCCATGGGGGGGGCCCACGATGGCTCAGATGAAGAGAGTGGAGGAACAATTGGAACAAATTAATGCAACACTGAGAAACGTAACCAAACAGGAAAATCTGATGGCGTTGAATGAGAAACTGTCAGCCGACATCCTGTCGCTCAAGGAGTTACTCATCAAGAAAGACGCGAAAATCGCTGTATTGGAGAAAAGAATTGAGGATCTCGAACAGTACACGCAAATAGATGATCTCATTATCACCGGGTTAGAAACAAAACACCGTTCCTATGCGAGGGTGGTAAACCCAGAGGCAGGTATACTCAATGAGAACGCCCCGGAGGAAGAGACACAATCTTTGGAACAACAGGTCGTTTCCTTCCTGGAGAGCAAAGATATCGAAGTTTGCAGTGGTAATTTTTCTGCATGCCACTTGCTGTCCAAGAAGCAAGATTCCAAGTTCCTGGGGCCTCCTGCCATCTTAGTGCGCTTTGTGAATCGCAAACACAAAGTTGCGCTGTTGAGGCAGGCGGGGAAATTAAAAGGGACGAAAGTTTATCTGAACGAGCATCTCACAAAGAAGAATGCCGATATCGCGAAAGAAGCACGACTTCTGCGTAAAAATGGAAATATTCAGTCGACATGGATTCGGAACAGCAAAGTGTGGATTAAGACAAATGGATTACGACCTGAGGATGTGAAAGTATTGGCGATACGGGAATTAAATCAACTGGATAAATTCAAATGAAGCTGATCTGTCTGCTGTTCTCCGGTCTCTGCTGCCAGCGGATTGACAGTTTTATTATTATTTGCTGGAAAGGATTGACTCCAGTAGGCCTGCGGAGTTGGTGGATCGTGAGTCGTCATTTTGCGATGTTACTCTCTCGAGGTAACACCTCTATCACTTTCTTATCCTGGCATCTATTGACATTATAAGAAGTGGGAAAATTGAATCAGATTCACAGATTCTAAACCCATTTGAACTGAACTTGGATAACACTGGGATCTACGAAACTCTTTTTAATCCTGACATTAATTATACTCACTTAAAATCGGTCAAAATGTCTTGTGATTATTATACAGAGCAGCAGTTTAATTTCTTGTCTCGTTCGATTCCTAATAATCAAATTGTTTTTTCCACGATTCATATGAATGCACGTAGTTTCCAAGGAAATTTCGATCACCTTAAAACGTTACTATCAACTTTGTCACATTCATTCTCAGTTCTAGCATTTACGGAAACATGGCTCCACAATAATGTCTCACACCTCTATTCCTTGTCTCAGTACAATGCTATTCATTCTTCTAGAGAAAACAGAAGAGGAGGAGGAGTTTCACTCTATGTCTCTGATTTTTACACTTATATCCACAGAAAGGACCTGAGTTATGACCTTAATTCTACTTTAGTGGAATCTTTATTTATTGAAATTCCGTCGTGCCTTCAATTTCACGGGAAAAGCATTGTGATCGGCTGCATTTACAGACCCCCTGATTCTGATATTAAAACTTTCATCGATGCGCTTGATTCAATCTTAGGACGTATATTCAATGAACACAAGCTTTGTCTTATACATGGAGACTTCAACTTAAATCTCCTCAAAGAAGAACTTATCGTTACTCATGATTTTCTTAATACCCTGTACGCTGCAAATTTCTACCCTTTAATTACGAGACCTTCCAGAGTTTCTAGATCCTCGGCCTCTCTCATCGATAATATTTTGTTTAATTCTCTGGATTACAAAACTACAGCTGGTTTGTTACGGTGCGATGTGTCTGACCATTTCCCAGTATTTCAAATTATGTACACCAATTTCGTAGCTCATAATAATAACCTTGAAACTGTACAAACAAAAACACGCAAATTCACACGTAAAAATATAGCAGCCTTTAAATCAGCTATCAGTTCCATTATATGGGATGGGGTCTTGATGCAGCAGGATGTAAATAAAGCCTATGATCAATTCTTGCTACTCTTCAATTCTGTTCTGGAATCCAGTTTACCCCTTACAGTTCCAAAATCTAGGGTGCTCAGAGACAAACCTTGGATTACTGATGAATTGAAGAAACAATCTAGAAAGAAGAATAGGCTATATCGGAAATCTATCACTAAACCTACTCCTTATAATATAGATACCTATAAAAATATCGAAATAAATTCACAGGCCTCGTAAAAAGGACAAAAAAAAGGTTTTACGCGATTCAATTTAATAAAGCTGCCAACGACATTAAATCAACCTGGAACATCATTAACCAAGTTCTTCATCGTAATAAGAAGCCAGCTCTTTCCCAAATGAAAGTTAATAATGGGTACCTCTCAGATTCTAAGGATATAGTAGAAGGCTTTAACAATTTTTTACCAACATTGGATCTGCTCTGTTTCATGGTATCAAGGATACAGATATTGATCCGTGTAGTCAAATTAATGGACAGTATTCCTTGCTTAAAAATCTTGACACCCCTACACCACAGGAGGTCCGCGATATAATTCTATCATTAAAGAACTCTGCACCTGGGCACGATGGAATCAAGAGTATCCTTATTAAGGAAACTATTGATCATTTAATTCAACCCCTCACCCACATTCTCTCCTTATCACTTCAGTCTGGAATTATTCCCCACGACCTTAAAATTGCTAAAGTTATTCCTATTTTTAAATCGGGTGACATGAAGGAGTTTGGGAATTATCGTCCTATATCCATTCTGCCCTGTATTTCTAAAATACTCGAAAAACTAGTTTACAATAGATTAAATGAACATCTACTTTCAAACAATATTTTATTCAAACATCAATATGGCTTCCGTAAAAAATACTCCACTGAACATGCTTTAATTCAGCTTGTAAATTATATATCCAATGCTCTCGACAATAGAAAATTTGCCCTCGGTGTTTTTCTAGATTTAAGTAAAGCTTTTGACACAGTCTCTCATGATATTTTGATCTCAAAGCTAAATAGCTATGGTGTGAAAGACTCTGCCCTAGCCTGGTTTTACAATTACCTCAACAATAGAGAACAATTTGTATACTTCAATGGTCATTCTTCAGAAAGTTTAACTATTCCTTTTGGGGTTCCTCAGGGTTCTATTTTGGGTCCATTATTGTTTTTAATTTATATAAATGATTTACCTATTTCCTGCGAACATTTTTTTCCCATTTTATTTGCTGATGACACTAATCTCATAGCAGTACATGAGGACTTTGACACCCTGATTAAACTTGTTAATGATGAGCTATCTATTTTATCTGTATGGTTTCAAACCAACAAGCTAACCCTCAATGTTAAAAAATGCAACTTTATCGTCTTTCACAACATCAACAAATTTTATGCAAAAGAACATGCTCACATAGAAATTAACAGAGCTGTAGTTACACAAGTAGCTTCAATCAAATTCCTGGGTGTTCTGATAGATGAGGGGCTAACCTGGTCTAAACATGTTGATCTGGTTTGCTCAAGATCTTCTAAGATGCTAAATATTTTAAGACTTGTTTATCCCTTGATTCACTCCTCAGCACATCTAACCCTATACTACAGTTTTTTGTTCCCATTCATAAATTACTGTAATATAGTCTGGGGAGCGACTCATCCCACTCATCTTGATAGAATCCTCAAAATCCAGAAGAAGTTCTTACGGATGATTTCTAACTCCACTAAATACGCACCTTCTGCACCTTTATTTATTAAATACTCCCTTTTACCCATTGGAAAAGTTAGTGTCTTTCAAATTTGTACGTTCATTCATAAGTTTATTTATAAGAGGGATGATCTCCAGCTACACTACATAACTTCTTTACTTTTATTTCTGATGTTCATTCTCATCAAACAAGACACAGACAAATTAATTTAGTCCTTCCTTTCTCAAGAACCTCAGGTCATCAAAATGACCTCAGTTTTAGAGGCCCCCAGCTCTGGAGTTGAATTAAGTTTAACTTTGAGATCTGTATCCTCTCCGATTGTCTTCCGACGGCAGTTGAAAGAATATCTAGTCTGCTTGTGATAACTATGCCCTTCGATCTAATTACATCCTGAAATTCTCAGCTATCATCCGTACGTTGCTCGCTATACTGTAAATACATTTATTTCTTGTGATTACCTGTTTACTATGCTAATTCCTTATTAATATTTTCTCTCTGTTTGTTTTTTCTTTACCTCCGTGTACTTCTTCAACTACTGTAACCTTATGTCTTTATTTAGCTAACCTTGCTCTCTTTAACTAGTATTTTTGTTCTCCTATATCTCATAAGTTCCTTGTTTTGTCTGTGTGCCATTCAAATGTAACTTGTAATAGGAGTGGAACTCCGTATAAACCCTTGGTGGGTTTCGTTCCCCTCCTTGTACTATATCCTAAGTGATATGTGCAGAACAAATAAACTAAACTAAACTAAACTAATTCATCCAAAATCAGCTTATGAAAATAAAAAATTCAGATGTTTTCATCCAGCATCACCAGAAATGGTCCGGCACTGGGACTGGACCAGAAGTGGTCCAGTACCAGGACTGGAATAGGACTATGGTAAAACTAAAACCACTAGCTTTAATAATGAAAACAGTTCTTCGTTGCTCACCGTGGTCCCGTCTACGGCCACGTAGACCTTGGATCGGCTGGAATACACCTCGATGTCCAGGACTTTGCGCCCGCTAGCCGGCCTGCGCGGCGTCTCCATGTTGGGAATCACATCTTCTGTGAGAGCATCAGACAGACGAGTTAAACAAAGATGGAAAGATGGGCTCGGTGAAGAGCTGGAAATGTTTCTCACCGTATTCCTGAGCTGCTGCATCTTCGTCTGCGACTCTCCTGGTGTCCAGGATCAGTTTGATGTTGACGATGACGGTTACCAGGAGAAAGAGCACAGCAGCAGCCTGAGCAGGAAGAAACATCGTCATCATCACCTGGTCCACGCCGCCACACAGCAAGCCAAACACGGCATCATGAAACCACCAGACGTCAGTCGGGAAGCAGCCTTCCTCTGCCACACAGACTACACCTGCAGCCAGTTTCTCCGGCTTTAGCTTCTCTTCTTGCTGGATTTGTTCTGGCCCAGAAAGAGTTTCTTAGTCCAGATCAGAAAACTGAGAAAAGGTTTGGCTCTCTGTCAAAGAACGATGTTACCCGGGAGAAGATTTCCTGCCAAACAAAGCAGCTTAGCCATACCACACGCTAAGAACCAGGCGAGGAGGACCAATCACGATCAAACGCACGGACCGAAGGCAACAGTCAGAAAGAAAAATTATTAGGGACGCATGATGTTGGACTTTTGATCCGATATGCTGATATTTTACAACTCATCTGGTCGATAACCGACAAGAAGGATCGACCCATACACCGACCGTGCGTTTGGCTGATCTCCAATCAGGCAGCTGTGTCAGAGCCTGCAGTACCGCTCCCCGCCAGCAGAGGGCCGGAGGAGACCCTGCTTCAAAACAACAACTTTCAAACTTTCTACTCATCTTTTCACTGTTTCACTTAGCTGAAAGAAACCCAGACACTTTGAAAGTGGAAACAGGAAGTTTGTGGGTTAAAATGGAAAACGGGGACGCCAAACGCCACATCCACAAAGCCTTCAGACAGCACAATGATTTCACACAGCAGCTGATTGATCAGTGATCAGCTGAGATATCGGATGTGTTACCTTCCAGTTTCAGTAGGAGTTTCCAGAACGTCGCGAGTCTAAAAATAGAACAGCACAAATAACCATGTGATAAAAATTACCACCATCTAATGTATAAAAGCAGAGATCTGCTCATCAGCCAGATTTAACCTGGAGGGAAAGTCAGCAGCTTTCTGAGCTGCAGAGCAGAGAACAGCAGCTGTTCCCTCATCGCTTCTCTTTCCGCCTCATACGTCCTTCCTGGTATTTAACAGGATTTCCTCGGCAGACTGATGAGGAGGAGGAGCTGGATGGTACAGTCTGCTTCCTCCATCATAACCAGCAGCTCCTAAACTGGAGGATGAAGAACTTCCAGAACTTTCAACGAGACTCGTAACGTTATTATTGTCTTTTTTATTTTTGAATGATGATGTCATATTTGGTCCTTGTGCAATATAAAACATTTCAACCTGCATATCTACAACATCTCCAACTGAACCAAAACTACCGTTTTAAACAAAACCAGTGAGATATGTGCATCCGGTCCCACTTCAAACAGACCTGGCTCATGTTTCTCCCAGCACCTGCTGTTTTATCAGATAATTATATCGCTGGAAAAGCCGGTATCCGATATTTCATTTCACCAGTAATCGACCTCTCACTGGGTGAAGGCCGGGGAGTAAAATGAGTTTTTGAACCAGATTTGAGCTCAGAGTGAAGAACGTGAGATGGTAAATGTTCCAAAAGTTTAGATGCAGCAGCTGCGAAGGCTCCACACCTCAGAGTTCAGATCGGGTCTTCAGATCTGGTCTGCTGATTCCGAGACACCGGGTGCTGTATAAAAAAAGGTAGCGCCATTAAAAACAAATAAAAGACATTTAAAAGCAAAGTGGAAGCCGGTGAAGGGAGGCTGACGTCCGGGTAACGTGCTCTCGTCTAAAAGATAAGATGTGGGCGGCGGCATCGGTTTGCAGGCGAGCGATGGAGGCCTGGCTGATTCCAGACAGAAGACCTGAGGTCATAATCCAGGAGTCACGGTTTAAAGTTACGTTTGCACAAAACCTGGAAAACTACATTCCCTGAAAAGAAAAATAGGATTTCACAACAACATTGGCACGGCATCAAGTTTCAGATTCAGGTCCAGTTTTACACGTAGATGTGTGATAGAGAGGAGAGGACGACGCACGGATGCTGCTGGACCACATGACTTCTGTCTTGTTCTCAGTGAAACCCAAGAAGTTCAGAGCCATCCAAGCAGCAAAGGAGAGGCTGGACAGATCTACAACTTCCTCCTGTTTAACAATTCAGGAGTCAGGTGTTCCCACCTTCAGCCTTCAGCATCTGATGAAGGTGTGGTATCATCTGTGAGCTCTGCATTGTTAGTTTTCCAAAGGATGGGCGGACTGTCTGCACCAGCAACAAGTTCTTCTGCAGTGTATAAAACACTCTGGGTCTTTGGGAAGCTCGTTCACTAACATTCACATACAACCAAACCAACACTGGAACGGTGGCCCCTTCCTCTGACGGAAGACGCGTTCAGATCTTCAAAATTCTCAGTTTTAAAGCCAGAACGTTTTACTGCCCTGCTCTTTGTTTGGTTTTAAACTTCTAGCCTCTGAGATGAAGACATGCACCTTAACTAGGAAGTTCAAACCGACCTGGCAGGACCTCCGGATCGTCCTCTTGTTGGTCAGTTTGTATTTCCAGGTCAGGTACCAGCTCCGCTGCTGGCGCGGGATGAAAGGCTTGGCTCGGGGGTTCGGGGTCCAGGTCTCCATCCCGGACACGGAGCTCAAAGCCTCCGCCAGCCCTCCTCCACCTCTGCGGCCAGGACACGCTCTGCTCCGCGACACCACCGACACGGCCGACTGTTCACATCATCAACTGGGATCAAACACAGGCAGAGGTCACTAATGAAGTTAGCTAATCACAAGTCCGGCTAACGACAGTAGCACACCTGCGACCTGCTTCGTCATCTCCGACAAACTGCCGCCATTTTTCTCTGAAAACACACTAACATCAACACTCACAGAGCCGCCCAAAAAGTCCGAAGCGTCCACTTTCTTTCAGAGTCCGGGCCAAATCCAGAGAGACGTTCCAAACCGCCGCTACATGCTACTGGACTCCCTGTCGCAGAATTAGTACGTCACCATATCTTCTTCTCTTCTTTCCGTCGGTCCCAGTGTTCGGCCCAGCGCTCTGTCCCCACCTAGCGGCGCAATAATAAATAAACTGGAACAAAGTTCAAACATCTGAAGTTTTATGGTTCGCAGCAAATTTATAATAATAATAATAATAATAATAATATATTTTATAAGAGAAAGATTAATTTGGAATAAAATGAAGCATCAGCTTTGATGACACTGTTGTCATTTTCTAACATTTTTCCAAGTTGACATTTCTGTTTCTGCTTCCACTGTGTAACAAGGACAAAGTACTGAAGTATTGTTATGTATAATTAGGTCATATTTTGGCCAGATTGTAATATCTGTCTAATTCCACTCTTCTAACACTTCTGATTTATTTTGCATTTTGCCTATACAACCTCAGAATATGACTAAGGCAGTTATGCTGTGGGGCTAACGATGATTAAAATTCAAATGTACTGTTGAATAAAGGCTGTATGAAATAAACCACCCAGTTTAGTGTAAATCATTTCCAGTGCATCAACAATCTGAGTGAAATCATCACTTTCATCTTTCAATTTGTTTTGGGACAATTCTGCATCAAATCTATTTTTATTTTATATATATATATGTGTGTGTGTGTGTATATATGTATACTCTATTTAAGTCTCTAACCAGCACTTCATAAATAAGCTGCTTTTGTTAAAGAAGCATTTTACTGAGGCCAGGACTGAGGAGGGGACTGGAATAATGGGACAGTTACAGAAGACCTGGACACGTGTTGCCTTCATTTGGACTTTAACCTTTTCACTTGGATGGCTCAATCTCCCCACCCAGACTTGGGAGGGAAGTGTCCAGAAAGCCGGCTCCAGGAAGTAGAAACCCGCCATCTCCCCGGCCGAGTTCTGCTGACCTGAACAGGTTCATGGTGCTTTCTGCTTCGTGGAGGAAGAATCCACCCGCTGCGCTCCGGTGGACACCATTTACAACAGATCAGAGGTTGACATTACTGATTTTACAGCCTGCATAAGGAAACCTGGATGTGTTTTACCTCCACTGAAGTCGAGCCCTAGCGGACGATGAGGTGAGTATAAACTTTTTAAACATCAACATCTTTCCTTGAATCTGCTGATGTTTCTTCAGTAAACAGCGTTTCCCCTGCTCATTGCAGCCCAGCGTCTACATGGAACAGGAGACACTTGATTATTTATGCCTCTAAATCCATATTTAATGAAGTTTCCAGTTCTGGTGATGTGTGGAGTTTCACTACTCATCTTCTCTGCTGCTTTTACAAACCTCAGTAAGACGACAAGATCCTGGTTTTTATTTACCGGTTTCTGACAGCTCCACAGGGACCCAGCAACGCTTGGTTTCTACATATTTAGACCTTCTTATTTACCCTCGTGGCTCTACTGAAGGACCTGCTGTGGCAGAAATGCAAGATGAGACTAAGTTAGGCCACAAACACAAAAACAACCATCTGGAAATGAACAAAGGAAACCAGGTAGGACACCGAGTGCTGATTCAAGAACTTTAGTTGTCATCCCACATATGTTTACCCATGAAGTGGTACGAGATTCTGTACCGAGGTCCAGCTGGCATGTACGACAGCAGGAATAAGTCAAATCAGAATAAACAAAAGAAGAATGACATAAATATGTAAATAGGAACAACTAATCTAAATACAGCATAAAGACATACAAGTTCTTTGCACATGTTAAATTGCACATATTTATTGCACACAGCAGGGCGCGGGGGGGGGGACCCAGCACAGTTCTCCAGTCTGACCCTGATGCTTCAAACCAGTCAAATAACAGCATAATAACCTGTAAACAAGGAAAACTCCACATCTTTCTCTTTGTTTTACTACAAAGAAAAACAAGGTCATTATCAAGATTTTAGATTTGATGAACATAGAAAAACCTAAAAAAGAACATCCTGGAATTCCTGAAAGAACCAAACCGAAGGACAGGAGGTTACGAAGCCACAGGTTCTCTTAGCCAGGCCAGCTACACTCCACATTTCCCCAGTGCTGGCAGCATATCCACCCGCCCTCCCCCCCCTCCCATGGGTTAGGAACCAGAGCAGGAACCAAACGTGTGGTTTTTAGCCGCTATGACCATAGTTATGGAACATCTTGAACACCAGAGGGCAGCAGAGAGTCAGCCTGGCCTTTATTTCATTTTATTGATTTATTTTCTGTCTCAAGTCATTTATGTTTTTCTTTTTTTTTATTCTCCATCTTTTATTCTACTTATATATTTAGCAATAAACACTATATAAATACAAACCCATTTACCATCCACTACAGTCGTCTCCTCACTTAGAGCTGCTTACTCCTCCTGAACATCCCAGCACCAGTGTGCAGGTGAAGGATTTAGCTGGATCTCATTCCTGAGCTTCCCTGGCATCAGCTGACCGTCCTCCCCTCAGTTAAAGACTACATCCATTATTCATCGAAGCAGCCTGTGGCCTCGCCTGCTGCAGCATGTCGGACCTGTTACATCACTGCCTGGAGCTGCTACGGGGACCACCTGGTCCAGGTCCTCAGCAGCTGTCCCTTAGCCTGCACAGCCTGTGGCTTCTCCACCTCCTGCCTCATCAGCACGACTTGCACCTGCATCCATGTCACAGCCTGTGGCCTCAGGATCAGGCCAGCTACACCCAACCAGCTCCCATGTAGCCCTCACATCCAGCTCACTCCTTCAACCTGCCTGACCTCCAGGGACAGCAGCAACATCAGTCAGCATCCCCAAAACAAAGTCACCTGTGTTCAGCTCAGGGAGAGAAAGTGAGTTCTTCATGCTTCTTTATGGGCCTAGACAGTGTGTTTGGACCTGACCAGCATCTAACAGAGGACTACAAATCCTTCTAGAGGCTTCCCTCCCCACATCAGATAGCTGAGAGCTTTATCAGTAGTGCAACTCCAAACACAAGTGCCATGCAAGCCTTCACAGCAGACAGCTGGCACAGGGAGAACTCAAGGCCATTCTGAATCCTCCAGCCCTGAAAACTGGTGATTTTCAAGGATTTGAGGACTTTGCAGCATCAGTCTGGATGGATGTTAAAGCCGCAGACGCCCTTCATCATGATGATACCTGACTCACCAAACTACCTGCTAACGGGGTTTCCAGAGAAACAGCACCAGTACACGGATGGATGGATGGATGGATGGATGGACGGACGGACGGACGGACGGACGGACGGACGGACGGACGGACGGACGGACGGACGGATAGATAGATAGATAATAACACAACACTCCACAGAACCTGTTGCTGTTGTATTTCTTTAATTTGTTCTTTTCATTTTTCCTCAGTGCTTCTCAGAGCGGTCCATGATTTGAGTCCAAACTGGAGGCACTTAAGTGCCACTTCACCTGGGATCTGAATGCTAGCAGGTCCAAAACTCCTCCGTGTTCGGGACCAGCTGGAGGACATCTGCTCCGTGGAGGGGTACAGCTGGTTGGGCCACATCCTACAACCTGCAGGGGTTCCTTCATCCAGCAGCTGGGCTTCGCGGAAGAGGCCCTGCGGTTCTTCTGCAGGGCCACGAGGCCTTCCGCCAGATGAGGAACACAGTCTCAGACCAGGGTCCCTGGTTGGTGGTGAACTACGGTAATTGGCTTGGATGCACCATCTCCTGGGAGAACAAACACAGAGCCAATCTTTCCTGTTGGAAGTCTCCGGCCTGATGGAGGAGTACCCATCCCAATGACAGGGTGAGCCCCCATCCAGAGATCTACGCAGAGAAGGCCTGGACCCTGATGAAGTTTGACAAGAAGCTGAAGGCTTCAGATTACTTCCAGAGAGCCATCCGGATGCAGCCGGACATGGTGGAGTGGCAGACCAGCCGTGCGTTAGCTTCAGCGAGCGCCTCTAACCCCCACATGAAAACCCTGGGGACCGACGTCCTGGAGAAAATGAAAATCGCCAAAGAACATGATCCGGAGAACTTGTACCTGGCTGCTCTTTACCTGGAGGCACGTGCTGCAAAAGGAGAAGAAGTGGAAGAAGAAGCTCGAGCGTTAGCAAGAAGGGTTTTAAGAAAACCGGTCAGCAGCTACAGCGGCATCAACCCTTTACTCAGGCTCTACAGAAGGTTTATTTCTATAGATGAAGCTATTGATCTAGCAGAAGAGGCCCTGGAGAGGCATCCAGATGCCCGGTACATAAAGAGGTGCGCCGCCACCTGCTACAGGAGGAGGGTTCTCAACCAGAGCGGCAACCATGAGCAAAGCATGCTGGACAGAGCCATCAGCCTCTGCAGGGACGTCATCGCTCTTTATCCTCACTCTTCTCTGGAAACACAAATCCACCTGGCAGGGTTGTACGCAAAGTGTAAGCAAGCTGAAGCTGAGCGGATGTTCAAAGACCTGCTGACTCAAGATCTGGATCCTGAAGGAGCTCAGATGCTGTACAACTGCTACGCTAAGTACTTACACTCCACCCGGAAAGAGATGGACCAGTCCATAGACAACCACATGATGGCGGCAGCGATTCCGCAGCCATCCTCCTACCGTCAGGACAGCATCCTCATCCTGAGGAAGATTGTGGAAAAAGGCAGAAACCGGAGGTGCAGAGAAATGGAGGAGTTTCTGGCTCAGCTGGAGCCCTGAGACAGCGTAAACTGGTTTTCACAAACAACTGCTGCACAGCCATCAAACCTGATGTTATTTACTGTGTCTCAGTCCATAAACTCATTTGTATTTGTTTCCATTTTATTTATTTAGTGTGTGAAGGTTTTTATAGCGTGCAGCCAGTGTCAAAAATTCCATCAGGATTAATAAAGTTTGTCTTAAATCTGGCTGAGTCTGTTGTCCATCACATTTCTGATAGAATGGAGATGATATGTATAAATAGCCTCACTGAAAACGAGAAGTAAAAACAAGATGGCAGCATGAACGTGAGCGGGTCTCAGGTCATCGTGACTTCTTTTAACTGGAAGGTGTTCCTTAGTGGAAGAAATTTTTCCATGTTCATTCTATTTTAACAGAATAAGTCCCATTTTAAATAAAAGGCAGTATGTTCAGGACTTGCTCTGCTCGACAGGCCTCAACGCTGCTCATTTTATCCTCAGATGGACGTAACGTGCAGCAGCAACCAGGAACAGCTGTTTTTATTTTCCTCCATCATCACAACTACCCGCAGGAAAATGTGGGAAATGAAACGTCAGCACACGGCCGTGGAGTCCAGTCCGTTTATTACATGAATTACATCCAGAAACCATAAGAAACAGAATAAAACACACAAACATTTCACACGTTTTCCCTACAATTTAAAAAGTTAAAAACTATGAAGAGAATTAAAACAAACTATTCGTCCATTTTTACCATTTAACTATTAAAAACATTAAAATGAAGATCATCCACAACAAATAACAGGAAACAAGAGGAAGGTAACACGTCCGTAACACACCAACTGAACCCTGCTGGTCCTGAAAAATCCACTTTTTTATATTAAAATTGTTTAGTTATCAGTTCACACTGAAAACTTCCTGAATTTTATATAACGAACTGCAGCATCTTTGGATAGAAACGTTTCATTTAACGGAAATTAAAACACAGAGATTCAGACTTTTAATTAGATTCTAAATTAATTCAAGCATTACCACTATTATTATTCAGTCTTTTTCCCACGTAGCCGACCGTCCACGCAGCCGACCGTCCACCTAGCTAATGGGTTACATAGCTAACCGTTTACATTGCTAAGCATCTAAAATTTACGTAGCCGACCTAAAAGCCCACATCCTACTTCCTTTATGTCACACAGAGATCATGTCATTTCAAGGAAAACAGGTCGTCCGGACATCCAAGGATCTAAATATTAGTAAAGATCAATAAAGTTTTTTTTAATTTTGTATCAAAGTGTATCCATATAGAACTTCAGATCAGTGGTTCCCAACCTTTTTCCTCTGGGACCCCCTTCATGCTAACACGCTGTGGACCCCCTGCTCCACCCTGTGCTGGAACCCTTCTGGTTTTAGGCTTTCAGAGATTCTCACCATAAATAATGTGTTCTAGCCAAAGTTACATGAACAACATACAGCCTTACTTTTATTCATTAAAATAGGGACAATTTGTGCACATTAATCACATTGGCTCTAATGTTCAAAAACTCAGGGACCCCGTGTACTCTTTGGGGGACCCCTTGGGGGGTCCCAGACCCCAGGTTGGGAACCCCTGCTTTAGCTAATCAGTTTTGCAGCATTGTTTTGGATAAATAATAAAAAGGAGCATCCTCATCATAAGCTGATAAAGGTGTGCGTCCTCATGTGGACGGTCAGACCCCGTTTGTAGGTGAAGCTCTTCCAGCAGAAGTGGCAGGTGTAGGGCTTCTCCCCGGTGTGGGTCCTCTCGTGGTCCGTCAGGGTGCCGCTGTGTCGGAAACTTTTCCCGCACGTCTTGCAGAAGTACGGCTTCTCGCCTGTGTGAATCCTCATGTGGAGTCTCAGAATGTCTCTGCGGGTGAAACCTCTCCCGCAGATCTTGCAGTACAACAAGCCCACCCCGGTGTGGATCTTCGAATGGACCTTCAGCGTGGACAGAGAACTGAACCTCTTCCCACAAACGTTGCAGATCAACGGCTTCTCGCTGGCATGAGACAGAAAATGTTCGTTCAGGTTGGAATTAAACCTAAAAACGTCTCCAAAAATCTCACATTTGGGAAATGTTTCGCTCGGATTGGAGACACACTGAACGTCTGGAGAGCCGTGGAAGTTGCCGGCGGGACTTCCCTCCCCATCAGCTCTTCTCTTCTCCTTCACCTCTGAAATTTCAATCAAATCAGGACTTTCACACTCGCTTCTTTTCTGGTTCTGGTTCTGGTTCTCTCCACCAGAGCTGAGGAGGAGGAGCAGGTCGCCGTCCGGTTCCGTCCCGCTGTCACCAGGTTCCTCACCAGGAGTCACCATGACGATATCAGCCTCCTGCTTCGGTACAAACAGCTCCTCCCTCTGACCGATGCACATCTCCTCCGGTTCCTCTTTAACCTGCGGAGGTTCTGGTTCCTTCTGGTTCAGACTGGATTTGTCCTGGTCTAGACTGGATTTCCGGATCTGGACCGGACTGGATTCCTCCTTCTGGTTGGAGCTCTGCTCATCAGCTGCATCGTCCTCATCCTCCACACAGATGTAATGAGCTGGGAGTTCTGGAAGAGCGGACAAACAGGAAAGCGGTTACAGACGGACAGTTCGTGGACGGAGACGCAGACGTTGCTTCGGCTGTTTGCAGACAGACATTAATGTTGGTGGAAACCAAAGTATTCGTGTTCAGAGCAAATATTCACTTAGAACTCTGGTTCTGGATTTATATTCATGTTTGAACATGTGTCTGTAAATCTGCTGCCTCCTGCTACAAATATTATATTAAGTTTTGTATTTCTGTGGCAGGATGGCGAAATATTGAAAAACGGCTTCTCCGCTATTCTGTAGAAATCGGGCTTTTTAGTGGCAACGAGGGGCCAAAAATGGCTTTAAAAACATGGAAAAATACATAATCACGGTCGTCATCCTGTACATAAAAAAACGCATTCAGAGAACCGTGAACCTTAAAGCCAATAAACCCACAGAAAACAAAAACTATTTCATTCACAAAAACACCCGTTTATCATCCACCTGAATAAATCAAATGCATCCAACAGCTTCTTGTCAACGTCTTCACAATAACCCATTAATTCAGTCAGGTGTGTTGGATCAGGGAAACAATGAAAACCTGCAGGATACGGCCCTCGAGGACCAGAGTTTGACCCTCCTGCTCTAGAACAAGGAAAATGGGAACAGGGAGGAATGTGAAGGAGACAGAAGCGACACACAAGCAGCAAAAGGAGCAGAAAAACTCACAAATCACATCGTGAACTGGGAAGGAGCCCCGGCCATCCACTGGAGAAGCAACATTGCTGGGATTGCTGCTGATGGCCCGGGTCTCTGGGCCGCCCTAGTCTGTGTCTAGCCTCCGTAGAGGCGTGGTCACATGTGCAGGATCACTCCTCATTCCTCATCCTCCGCATGCTGACACAGTCACTGAAGCCCGGTTCGGTTCAAGTCGGACCGCCGCTGGGCATGCAGGTTTAGACCAGGTGGCTAGCGTAGCATCATGCTAGCGTAGCATCATGCTAGCGTAGCGTCATACTAGCGCGACAACAGCAAACGGCTCACTTCAAACAACCCTGGAGTCTAATCAGCAGCTCGTTTCTGTTCTGCTTGGCTGTTGGTTGTTAGTACGGACGATACATGCCGCAGGGACGCCCAGACCTTACTGGTGTTAGCAGGCGTCCTGATTTCTACATCCAACGGTGTTTGTTTCACGCTTGCTGTCATGGGCAGTGACATTTTTCTATCTGCCAATCAATCGGTAGAAGCCAGTAGCTCCACCTTAACTGTACCGTAGAATTTTCCTATGGACTACAACTGAAGGGGGTCCATAAACGGTGCGGTATGGTTCGGTCGTATGGGCCCCTTTTATAATGGAAACATACAAAAAACACACCGACCCGCTCAGTGGAAACCGGGCTGGAGTCGTCCAGTGGGTTTACACACTCACAGATGCTTTGGTTCAGGTGTGTGTGTTTTTGGTTCTTTGGTTGTTGTTGTGATACATGTTGTTGTTGTTGTCTTGGTTATTTTTTTAGGAACTCCTGATGATTGTCTGCTTAGTTTACCTGTAAAAGCTGTAGGAAATTCTCTGTTTCTGTACGGGTGTAGCAGCGGCTGTCTGCTGTTAGGTTGGAAGAAAAAGAAAAGCAACAACTACCGCAGCTGGAAACCAGGAAGTGAGCCCCAAGGACAAAACCAGATAAAACAGCTGGTAAACAGCTGATTAGACACGTCACAGTAACATCACGTGACCCTTCTGAGGAAGACTACAGATGTAGTCAAAACATGTGAAGGTCACGGGAACCGTTTTCTTCATCTGTCTGACAGAAAAGAAAAAGAGTAGACATGAACCTGATCTGCTGCTTTTCTGTGCCTTCATTCCACCTTAAAACGTAGAGCAGTGGGTGGAAGGTACAGGATGATCTATAACCTGTACAATATGACTCAGTTAAATCATGTAAAAATCATGTGCAGCCAACATTTCAGTGGGAAAACAGGCCTTAATCACTTCCTGGCAAGCAAAAGCTGCGATTCTGAGGCCCAACTCCATCTTAAACGGGGACGGGACTGCATGTAAGGGACGAGTTAAATGCAGATAAAACCAAATTATTCAGCCAATAACCATCCAAGGCAATCTGACAGAGCTGTTCTCCAGATTTAAGGACCTGCAGCTCCATCGTGAGCGTTCTTTCCAGGTTTCGTGTCACTAATTCTTTTGTCGTTACCTTGTCCTGGTCTGAATGATGGTCTGGCTGCTGTGTTGTACCAAACAAATTTGGAGGCGAAGAGAAGTAAAAAAGAAAGTAGAAAAAGGAAGAGGAGACAAAGATCCAGCAGATAGAAGCAACAAGCTACAACCCAACCTAATACCAGACAAGCAGCTGCTACACCTGCACAGAAAAACAGAGAATTCCCTACTACAGGCAGACAATCATCAGGAGTTCCTACAAATAACCAAGACAGCAACAACAACCAAAGAACCAGAAACACACACGCCTGAACCAAAGCATCTCTGAGTGTATAAACACACTGGACACCTCAGTGCTGAGTCAGCATGCAGAGGATGAGGAAGAGGAGGATCAGAGATGAGGCCACGCCTCCACGGAGGCTAGAGGCAGACTAGGGCGGCCCAGAGACCCGGGCCATCAGCATCAATCCTGCAGCACCAACCCAAGCCCCCCCACCATGAACCACCCCGGACCCACCCAGAGGGGGCAGAGGACGGCCCCAGCCAGAGCCCCCCACGGTCACGGGGCACCAAGGGACCCAAGAGAACAGAGGCTGGAGATGCCGGAAATCATTTCATTCCAGGTTTTTCTTTCCTTCTTACATACATACTTTCCAGAATCTTCTGGGTTGTGTCTGTTTTTAACTGTTGTTTAAAACCTGCAGATCTGATCGATTTTAGGTTGTTATAATAAACTTTACAACTATATTTTCTCTGCTAGGCCAGATCACCCTGCAAGAGATCTTGGTTTCAGTTGGATTTTAATCTGAATAATGTGAGCCCTCTGTAATAAACTGTAGCCATTTAAAAGGTAAATTTGTAGTTTTATTGACAATAACAGGCCCATAAACGACCAATATGGCGGACGGCTCTACGTTCCGCTTTACGGGTCGATGCGTCATCACGTATTCATGTTACCGGTGCAGGTGGGAACTAAACCGTGTTGCACCTTTTAAAGGAGTTAAGGGGATTCCGGTTCATCCATACATACCTGCAGCGTGAAGGTGTTTCTGAGGTTTCCAGGTGACATCCAGCAGTCTGCCGCTGGACGATCGATCTCTTCTTCGTACTGGAACGATGGTGTTTTCAAACTCCTGTGAATATTTCTTCAGCAGCAGCAGTTAGTCGCGCGCTGATAAACTCTCTCAGATGCTGAACTGAAGACATTGTTGCTGAAACAGCACTCACACACTCCGCTCACACACCGAACACAACAAAGTTCTCTCTGTGAAGGATTTAGGCTCACTTCCGCCGGATGTTCTTCTTCTTCTGTTTCCGGCCAGCCTGCAGCTGCATTAGCGCCATCTTGTGGAGTAATCATCTGCGGCAAACATGTTAGTCCTGTCACTAGTTTACACCTCCACGCGCTGCCTGCCAAACAACCATGTCCCATCGCTCACAGAAACAGGACTTCTAAACACTTTCCCAAAGATGAAATGGGCAAAATAAGACAAAATATGTCGAATTTCCTGTTGCGCCACCAGTAAAAGAAGTTAATTCCACAAAGGATCAGCGACATAATCCTTCCGAGAAGAAGAGAAACTGCTTGTGTGATTCTGGAAAAGTTGAAAACTTCTCTGAACGCATCTCATTTGGACAAAAACATTATTCAGTGTGATTGTGGATGATAGCTTCCAACATTTGGTCCTTCATGTTTTGCTGATGCTGGGGAAGGTTTTCATTCATAAACATAAATACCTGAGGACCACAATTTCAACATTTCCACAAAGACTTCAATCACTTTAATTCATATTTAAAAAAAGTTATAAATTATCAAATGTTGTGAAAGAACTAAATACAAACTAAACAAAAAACCCAAGTGTCATTAATCCACTGTGGGTTTAGTTTTCTATTTTCTTTTTGGTTTATTTATTTTCTCTTGCTGACTTTAAATGTGGGATCAGTACTGCTGGTTGGTTGACTGTTTTTTTAATTGTTCAAATTGGCGAGGAAAAAATAATTTAATTTCAAACAGAATTGAATTTTTCTCACTGACAAATAAATACAAACTTTATTTAAAAACAAAAGATATAAAAATCCTGGAACCAAATATCAGGAATCAATAGACTACTCCACCATCAAGAATTCAGAAAAACAATTATTATTTCTTTAGATGGGGAAAAAAGGATTTGACCGATTAAATTGGAAATTTTTACTTAAACTTTACACAATTTGGATTCAAGATCATCATTTATGGAGTGGATAAAGATTTATATAGCCCTTCTAAGGCCTGTGTGAGAACAGCTGATCAAACTTCTCCAAGCTTCAGTCTGCAGAGCAGCGCCAGGCAGGGTTGTCCCCTTCCTTCTTCATCGTTCGCAGTTTTTATTAAACCTCTAGCAGCTGCTGTCAGGCAAAATAAAGATATTAAAGGCATCCAGGAAATGATATAGAGCAGGCATGTCAAACTGGTCCAGCAAAGGGCCGTGTGGCTGCAGGTTTTTGTTCCAGCCAGCCAAGAGCACACAGTTTGACCAATCAGCTGTCTGAAGACTGAGATCAGTTGATTGAATCAGTCAAATCTGGTGTGCTGCTGCTTGGTTGGAACCAAAACCTGCAGCCACACGGCCCTTTGCTGGACCAGTTTGACATATGTGATATAGAGCATAAGTCATACTGATGTATTACTTTTCCTACAGAAATTACTCATCAACTGGTCCAAGTCCACAGTTTTCTGTCATTTCCAGAATCTTCCCACCACCACATGACAGCCAGGTGGTATGAGATAGCTCAGTATAAACATCCCCCAGGCTGGCAGAGCTAAAACTAAACCACGTTCAGCTTTTAAAATCTATCGAGGACGATCTGACACGGTGGAACTCCCTACCCATCTCACTCATGGGGAGAGTTTGCCACAATTAAAATGATGGTTTTACCAGAAATAAATGACCTCTACTTCCGTGATACCGTGATTTAGGGGAGCTGTGTCCATCTCTGGGGGTCTGGCGTGGTCGGCGGTGACCGTTCCTGGCTATCTGGGACCAGTGCTCCGTGGCCGTGGGGCGCTCTGGCTGGAGCCTTCCTCTGCCCCCCTCTGTGTGGTGCCCCCCAGTGGGGGTCTCCTGCGGCCCCCTGAGATGGCCCTGAGCTTTATGGTGGCCCGGTCACATTTGATTCCCGTTTTTCACTAACCTGCTGCTGAGACGGTCACGGTGTCGGGTTGCGGGTTTAATCACCAACGTGTTCATGGTCCTCTTTGTGTTGCTGGTGTTTCTGTTGTGAATCATTTGTCACTTCTGTTTTCTTAAAGATGTTTGCACGTTTTTTCGTTGTTTGTTTCCTTCCAGGTGCAGCAGCCGGTTGTTTTTTTCTAAGACTGAACAGCTGATGTTGTTACGTTATATCTTTTTTTCTCATCTCTTCACTCTTTTTCTTTCAATCGATGTAAAATCAGCAACAGACAAACTGAAAAATAAAGAATAATGTTTAAATTCTCACGAGGAGCCTTCTGTCCACAACACAGCAGCCGGACCATCATTCTGCTGATGTGATGCTGGAAGAGGTAGAAAAAGAAAAGAACGAATAGAAAGCAGTGATCGTGCCAACGTGAAAGGCCAGAGGAAGACCAGGGGGTCGTTTTTCCTGACAGACACGTCCAGCCGATCATTTGCTGCCACCCAGAAACGTTGAACCTGTGGGTAACTTTTAAACTTTAATATCATTAAAAACAAAACTTTTAGCAGCACAAAAGTTTGTGATCATTTTTGTTAGATTAGAAGAATCTTCACTTGGGTTCGGAGCAGGCTGCAGGGGGCGTGGTGGTCCAGTGGATCATACATTCTGAGAGGATGGTTTGAACCCAAGGAGCCCATCTCAGAGTGGGCGTTCATGATTCTGTAGCAGGAAGAAAACGCCTTCAGGAGACCCCCAACTGGAGGAGGAGGCAGGAGGAGCAGGAGGCCAGCCACCATCCACCAGCACCAGAAAAACACATCAGGGATCATCCGTGTGATGCATTCAGGGTCCAGCAAGTTTGTCTCTTGATTTTCAGTGTTAGAAGTTAATACCCTGGTTTAGTCACGTTTAACTAACATTATGTAGACCAGGACTACTCTGCAGATGGAAAAAATAAAAAGTAAATGGCACTTGTACTTACATAGCGCTTTTCCACTCACACCACATCCACCCATACACACCCCAACAGGACACTTGAACATGTTACCAGGGAAAGCTTGAATTCGATCCACCGACCTTCTTGTTGAAGGATGACTGCTCTTCCTCCTGAGCTGAAACCGGCCCTGTGGATGAGTCTGCTACAGCGCTTTAAACGGCAACAGTTATGTTTTAAGTTGGTTCTAGTCCCTTAAAAATATTTAAAAAATAACACACCTGACTCAAATTAAATGGATCCTACAGCCTATGAAGTTAAATGACGTATTGAGTCAGGTGTGTTGGAGCAGGGATACATGGAAGCCTGCAGGACTTCGGCCCTCGTAGGACTACACCTTGTAGCCCTGCTGTAGACGTACAAAAAATAAAGAAAAGAAGTCAACATTTCTAGTTTCCACCCAAATATTACAATTTACGATACTGCAAATGTTGGTATCGATCTACTACCAAGTAAGTCCAGGGCAAGTATCGCCGATACCGATACTGATGCTTTTTGCGTGAAATTTCACATGTAATGATTTGGCCTTTAATTATTGATCAATAATTATTATCAATATCAAACCACAGTAAAAACATTGTCAGATAAATAATTTTTTATTAAATTAAAACTGGCAAGAACTGAATTTTTTAATTCAAGCTTTTTTGTAAATAAAAAATGTGACAAAATAATAAAATAACGGTTATTCTCTTTTATCACACAATAGTTTAAGAAAAATAAAGTCAAGAGCTAAGCTAACCCGCTATTCGTCATTTCTTAGCCCTCTGTAAGAAAAATATTATCTCATCACACTGGTATCGACTGATACCGATACTAGTCTTGGTATTGATAACATCAATAAATAGATCCGCCTAGCCCCATTGTCTGGTGCTTGGCTTCAAGTATCCAACGTACCCTGCAGAGTTCCTGTTTGCAGCATCTCATCTAACCAACGAAATTCCAAATAGCAGACGTGCTGTTCTTTTAGCCACGAGTTCTTCTGGGTCCACATTTTCCTCATTCTCTCGTTACGTCCACCATCACCACCGCTCACTCATGAGCTCTGTTGCTGCAGCTGTTAGCACTCTGCATGGAGCCGGTAGCATAAAACATGTAGCAGTTAGCATCTGCATGGAGCCGGTAGCATAAACATGTAGCAGTTAGCATCTGCATGGAGCCGGTAGCATAAACCATGTAGCAGTTAGCATCTACATGGAGCCGGGTAGCATAAACATGTAGCAGTTAGCATCTACATGGAGCCGGTAAGCTAAACATGTAGCGTTAGCATCTGCATGGAGCGGTAGCACAAAACATGTAGCAGTAGCATCTGCATGGAGCCGGTAGCATAACATGTAGCAGTTAGCATCTTACATGGAGCCGGTAGCATAAACATGTAGCAGTTAGCATCTGCATGGAGCCGGTAGCATAAACATGTAGCAGTTAGCATCTGCATGGAGCCGGTAGCAATAAACATGTAGCAGTTAGCATCTGCATGGAGCCGGTAGCATAAACATGTAGCAGTTAGCATCTGCATGGAGCTTCCAGGAAGAGTGTATTTGATCTGCCATGGACGCAGAACATGAAAATACAGCAGCGTTTGGAACATCACTTCCTTAAAATATGCAAACAGCAACGACAGTTTAGCACTTTTGCTGCTGTAACACGTAGCTCACACACGCTGATACCGCGATTGAAGGTTCATTTTCTATTATATTGTGCAGTTCTAGTGTGGAAGGTTCGGCTGGTGGTGCAACATTACAAATCTTTCATTTAAGATTAAAACATGACAAAATTCAATAAATTTATCATATTAATTCCAGAGTCACGTGATTAAAAGTCTTAATCACATGGAGGGAAATCTACTTCCAGCCTTCAGATTTTGAGCTCGGCGTTTCCCTCCATCTCTTCCAACACGAGTGTTTCTATTCTGTCGTAGATGAAAACTTTCTCCTCACGTTGGACTGAATCGCAGCCGCTCGTCCGTGTGGGTTCTCATGTGAGCGACCAGGCTTTCACCTCTTTTGTATCTCTTACCACACAGCCGACAGCAGTACGGCTTCTCGCCCGTGTGGCTTCGCATGTGTCCAGTCAAGTGATGACTTACAGAAAACTTCTTCCCGCAGACCTGGCAGGAGTACAGCTTCTCGCCCGTGTGAGTTCTGGTGTGAATCAACAAGCTGTAGCTTCTCTTGAAGCGTTTGCCACACGCTTGGCAGGGATACGGCTTCTCTCCGGTGTGGCTTCTCATGTGGATGGTCAAAGTGCCGTTCTGGGTGAAGCTCTTCCCACAGACCTGGCAGGAGTACAGCTTCTCACCTGTGTGAGTTCTCATGTGGACCAACAAGGTTTCGCTTCGCCTGAAACGCTTGTGGCACATCTGGCAGGGATACGGCTTCTCGTCCGTGTGACTCCTCATGTGGGCGGTTAGATGATTGGTCTGGTTGAAACTTTTACCGCATGTTTTGCACGAGTACGGTTTCTCACCTGTGTGGATTCTGTGATGCTTCTTCAGTCCAGATTTAAAACTAATAACTTTACTACAGATGTGGCATTTTGCAGACTTTCTACTGGAGTCAGGACCACAGGGACCCTGTGACATGGGACAGGTGTCTACGCCGTCGCCCTGGGTGTCAGCTTCCTGTGGCAGCTCGTTTCCGTTGGATGAAGCATCTTCATTGTTATCCTGGATCTCGTCTTCCGGAGAGTTCTGGAAGAGGAGCTGGTCTCTGCTTGGCTCTCCTTCACTGGGGTCACTTTCATCAAAGGTAACAGTCACCTTGAAGGCGTCGGACTCCTGTTTGACTACGAGATCCTCCTCCTGACTGCCGCAGGGTTCTTCTGGTTCCTCTTTAATCTGTGCTGGTCCTGGTTTCTCCTGGTCCAGACTGGAGCTCCTGTCCGGGTCAGCAAGAACCTCCTCCTCCTTAAAGTCATGTTCCTTTGGCAGGTCTGCAGAGACAGAAAGGTGTTACCGGAGTGATGAAAAGATGAACAGGATTAAATATCTCGCTGTCCAGGCCATTGCTAAGATTTTAACATGAAAGCATAAAAAAAGAAAAAATAACCTCAAACATCCCACCAGAAACCATCCGTTCAGTCTCTCTGGGATTAATGATCTGCATCCGTTTCTTTTAAGCTCGATCATGTTTTAACACCATTTTATCCACCCTTCTTCCTTTTTCCTTCCTGTTTTTGTCCTTAACGTTAAACAATGCTTCTTATTTTCTGCTGTTTCAGTGTCCTCGTGAAGCACTTTGAATCACAGTCGCTGAATCGTGCTACAAATAAAGTTGCCTTTCAGACACGAGCGTTCAATTTTGTCTTTTAGTGTTACTGTATTTGTGCACTATGGTTTTATAACACTTGACAAATTTAGGTTTTTACCAATAACCCACACAAAAGAAAGTGAAATAAAGCAAATCAACAGCCCGTCCATGTGTTACGTTGCGGTTTTAAGTCAACTTTATTTATAAGGAACATGTAAACCCAGATGTTTTACAGCATAAAACATATAGAACTTAGATTTAAACATGAAGACAGATGACAGCAGAAACAGCCAGAGGTAGAACGACACAACATAAAATCCCAAACAAAAGCAGGAGCTGTTCCGTAGTTGAGGAATGACAGCGACCGGTTTAGCGGCTCGGTTTCACCGGTTAGCGGCTCGGTTTCACCGGTTAGCGGCTCGGTTTCACCGGTTAGCGGCTCGGTTTCACCGGTTAGCGGCTCGGTTTCACCGGTTTCACCGGGGCCAGCGGCTCGGTTTCACCGGTTAGCGGCTCGGTTTCACCGGGCCAGCAGCTCGGTTTCACCAGTTAGCGGCTCGGTTTCACCGGGCTGGACTTTGTTACGCTTTTAAACAGGGAGATGTGAAACGACGAAGGCATGAATGACCGTCTGAAAATGATCAAAAGATAAAAAACTGGTATCCTTGGAAGGGTTGTAAGGTTAAAGCTAAATTAAAGAGTTAATGTGGGTCTCAAAGCTTTCATCCTTCTCAAAGACTCCATCCGTCCAGGACACCCCACACAAGCTGTCTCAGCAGGGCCCAGGAACACCATCAGAGACCCCATCACCCACCACGGGGCGGCTCCCTGCAGGTCCCTGCTCCAGGCCGTCGACTGCTCAACTTTGGAAAACCTTTATTATACACGTAGTCCCAGCGAGGACGCGCCGTCTCTTTCACAGGAAGGACCTTACACGCCGACGCTTTACTGTCCAACACCGACTTTTATTCCACATTTACACACATGTAAGACGTTTTTTCTTCCTGTACATACTTTCTTTTTCTGTTTTAATATCCTGTTATATTCATGTTTACTTTGTGTATTTTATACTCTTCATATTCTTTATACTGTCTACATTATATATATAGTTTGGTTTTTGTATTTAGTGTTTTGTTATATTTTATGTTGCTTCAGTCTGAGGTGAGAGAAAACACCGAAATGTACTAACTGATTGATATTCTATTCTATCCTTTTCTATTCTGATTCTATTTGAAGTTCATCCACCTGCTTCAGACCAAAGGTGGAATTTAACCAGTGGTTGTGATCCTGTATGTTTCTGTCCATTAACAAGCCTGTTGGTGTAGATTTTAACGAGCTGTGGGTCTCATCCCGGTAGGAGTGCTGGGTAGGACCCGGTGGGACCAGATCCTCTTCACACCTCTTTATGTTGCTTGGTGTTTGAACTCGGACCTAAATTCAGCTCTGTGTGAAAAGTTCTGCACAAATAAAGACCCCCATCTTCTTCCATCACGAAAAACCAGTTTTACTGTCTGATCTAATTTTTATTGTTGTGATCGTGTCTTATTTTACTATAAAAATCACCTCACAGTGTTTTTACCTGAAGGTTAAGTTTCTGTTAACTCGCACTGAACTGAGAAATAAATTCTTCCGAACATCCGGACAGAAATCTCCTCATGTTCGTGTTCTGGTACCTGCAGGCTTTCAGGTGTGTGTGAGGTTTCCAGGTGACATCCAGCAGCTGCGCTGACGATCGATCTCTTCTTCGTACTGGACGATGGTTTTTTCAAACTCTGTGAATATTTCTTCAGCAGCAGCAGTTAGTCGCGCGCTGATAAACTCTCTCAGATGCTGAAACTGAAGACATTGTTGCTGAAACACACTCACACACTCCGCTCACACACCTCCACACAGCGAAGCTAACGATGCTAGCGCTGCTGCTTCTTCTTCTGGTCGGCAGAACAAACTAACGTAGAGCTGCATTAACCGCCCCCTGCTGGTCTCACACACACCTGCACCGCCCTGATTCTCCTGCTGTGGAGCCAGTTCTGGTGCAGGCTCCACCCTCAGACCACCTCCACCAGAGTTTAGGACGGAAACTACTACTTTTCTAAATAAATTGTATCCCGGAAATGCATCAAATCAGGCGTACTTTATTAATCCCTGACTGGGAAATTTCAGAAGACATATTCAAAGTAAAATGCATCAACCAATCAGCCGACGATTACGAACACGACATGGCAACGCGCCACTTATTTTCTATTTTTTTGAGTTTTTTTCATTTTATGTTTAGTCTCAGTTTCCAGTCGGGCTCTGCTCACAGTAAAAACCATTAAAAACAGATTTAATTAGCCTGGTGTCAGTAACGCCAGCACCTTACGTATCATAACTCCAGATGAGAAAGTCCGTTCATGCTGAATAAAACCTGCACAAGGAGAGAGTCATACAGAAAACCAGCAGGTAGTGGGAAGCTTCTCCAGTATAAGAGGACTAACCTGACTGGGTCGGCATGGTGAAGGACTGGCACACAGCGGACCAGCGATATGCTTACAACAAGCACTTTAACAGTTCAGTCTGGACAGTTTCTGAAGTAAAAAAGAAATAAAATACAAAACTAAATTTCTCACAATAGTTTTTGCATTTACAGATAAAGTTTACACATAGCATCTCGTATACAATATTCCTACGTCTGGCTTTGATTTCCGCGCAGCGCCATCGGATTCATTTTGCCAGACGTTTCATCTTTTCTACGTTTTCCCCCAGAACTGAGCCAAGATTATTTCCAGTTAGATCTGTGCTGCACCAGTGGAAGACATCAACCTTTAGTTTTCATTGTGTATAAAGAGGGAATCATTCAATACTTATTATATGAAATGATCAAACATTGTCTTTAAATCCTTTATTGTTCACGCTCTGCGTTCACAGTACAGTAAACGACCTCCATCCACATGTCCTCCTTCTCAGAAATAAAAAACTTCAGGCTCTGAAATCATTTCCTGCTCATGCTCATCAACACTGCCGCTGTCTTCCCGCCAGAGTTGACTGACGAGCTCTGCAGCCTCTGCCACCGTCTCCTCCCCCGTCGTCCTCATGTCAGCTGCAACTCCACCTTGAAGTAAAAGATTTGTTCCCAGCCACGGTGGTCGTGGTCCTTTAGAAAGGTGGAAAAAGTTCATCTTCAACAACAAAAACAACTAGAAAAAAGTTTCCCACTTCCACAGTTTGCTCCACACAAAGTGAGACAGTCTGTAGAGCAGGGGTAGCCAACGTTGGTCCTCGAGGGCACCAATCCGGCAGGTTTTCCAGATTGCCCTGCTCCAGCACACCTGACTCAAATTAAATGGATCCAACAGCCTATAAGGATCTCCACAATGATTCGTTAGTTTAAGTCAGGTGTGTTCGGGCACGGAAATCTGGAAAACCTGCCGGATTGGTGCCCTCGAGGACCAACGTTGGCTACCCCTGCTGTAGAGTCTGCAGCTGGTCCTCAGAGGAAAACCACCAAACCAGACGTGTTCACTGTAGTTAATCTGGGACATAAACACACGTTACAGACCTTGGTCATGTGATCCAGCATCCTCTTCAGTTTGGACACCGACGCCACGTCACCTCAGAAGAAAACGTTGGAGGACTCTGTCCACTGGGCACATGGGTGGTGTTAAAGATAAACTGAAGAAGAGACAGTCCTGTCATCATGGCAAAGTGTCTGTTCTAACCTGCCAAGGTCCAGATTCTCCATCAACATGATGCACCACCGTGTCCTCAATGCTGCTGTGTTATTACCACAAAAACACAATTCAGGGATTTTCAGCTTAGTAAATAAGTAGATCTGCTTCCAGCGGAGACGTCATAGGACGCATCCAGGACAGCGTACAGGGTACAATATGATCAAGTTTACAGTCCGCAGCTTCCAGATTTTCATTCTTGTCATGACGACCTGATTGTTTTTTCCTCCCATTCAGACAAATAGGATGTAGTAAAATACAAATCTTATCTGAATAAAAACGATTAAAAAGATAAAAAGGTGATAATAATATAGAGACTGGGGCGATCAGCCCCAATCCCACCCCACCATGAAGACCATCCAGACCCACCCAGAGCCCCCCCACGGTCACGGGGCAGAGGCCCCGGTGGGCCAAGATCAGCAGGCGGCCGACCCACCGACCCTCCAGGGCGTCCAGAGCGAAGGGGCCCAAGACCCAAAGAGCCCAGAGGCAGACCCCAAACATGATCCTGTTTTAATTATTGCCTTTATCTAATGTTCTTTGTCCATTTTCATGTTAAATTATGCTTTCTTCTGTCGTTGGATCGTGCTGCAGATAAACTCACCTTGCCTTCTAGGACAGAAGATCACATGAAGACTCTGCCCTCAGGACAAGCTTTCAGCTGTAGACCACACCATGAGGGCAGAGAATCACTGACCTGTGAGGATAAAGAGGATTACATGAAAATAAAGTCTTACCTGATGCTCCCCGGATTTTCTGGAAGATCTTGGTGCATGTTGTCTTCATCTCCTCAATCTAAGAACTAGATGTCAGGCAGCCGTGGGCGTGAGGACCCAGTGCCGGGAAAAAAACAAAAGACCATGAAACATGGAAAACAGACCAAACATGGCACGAACACGTCTAACAGCAACGAACAGAACGCTGACGGTTACAACAAACAACCAACGGACTGCAAGCAGGAAGTGAAGGATTAACAAGGCCCAGGGGAACTAATGAGCAGGAACCAAAAAGCAACACAGAACTAAACATGACCCAAGAACATGAAACCACAGCAAACCAAGGAACCTAAACCAGGAATCATGACACCAGATCACACCAGGACCCCTTTGCATCCAACCTGCAAACCTTGCACAGGAAATTAAGACGTTAGTTAGAAGATAGAATAACTGTACCTTCTGCTTCATGAGCTCAATCCAGCAGACCGTCCTCCGACACCAGGCTGGACTGGAGCTCAGCTGGACTGGAGCTCAGCTGGGACTGGAGCTCAGCTGGACTAGAGCTCAGCTGGACTGGAGCTCAGCTGGACTGGTGCTCAGCTGGACTAGAGCTCAGCTGGACTAGAGCTCAGCTGGACTAGACCTTAGCTGGACTAGAGCTCAGCTGGAATAGACCTTAGCTGAACTAGAGCTCAGCTGGTCTAGAGCTTAGCTGGACTAGACCTTAGCTGGACTAGACCTTAGCTGGACTAGTGCTCAGCTGGACTAGAGCTTAGCTGGACTAGAGCTCAGCTGGACTAGACCTTAGCTGGACTAGACCTTAGCTGGACTAGAGCTTAGCTGGACTAGTGCTCAGCTGGACTAGAGCTCAGCTGGACTAGAGCTCAGCTGGACTAGAGCTTAGCTGGACTAGACCTTAGCTGAACTAGAGCTCAGCTGGTCTGGAGTCTTGAAGAAGACACCTTTTCAAACTCAGTGTTTAGGACTATGTCAGATTTATGGGTCTTCTTCAATCCAAGGGGCCCAGCACTCAAACCTTGGACACAGCAAAGCTGTTCTTCAGACCACGTTGGGGAAACACACGTTTTACATGTATGTTGTTTTACATGTATGTTGTTTTATATATATGTTGTTTACATGTATGTTGTTTTATATATATGTTGTTTTACATGTATGTTGTTTCACATGTATGTTGTTTCACATGTATGTTGTTTACATGTATGTTGTTTTATATGTATGTTGTTTTATATGTATGTTGTTTCACATGTATGTTGTTTTACATGTATGTTGTTTCACATGTATGTTGTTTCACATGTATGTTGTTTTACATGTATGTTGTTTTATATGTATGTTGTTTACATGTATGTTGTTTTACATGTATGTTGTTTTATATGTATGTTGTTTTACATGTATGTTGTTTCACATGTATGTTGTTTTACATGTATGTTGTTTTATATGTATGTTGTTTTATATGTATGTTGTTTTATATGTATGTTGTTTTACATGTATGTTGTAAATGACAGAACTCAGTAAAACTTCCTCCTTTAAAGAAGTTTGTGAGCAGGTAAATAACTTTAGAAAAAACCAGAGAAATACACTCCGACAATACAGTTAACTTTCAGTAAAGCTGCTTAAACTCATTTATTCTGTTTTTATTGGTTTTATTCGCCTCCTCGTTAAGTTTAGATATTTTTTATTTTTGTATCATGAAATTAGTTTTGTTTCATACGTACATTCATTTTAATTATTTATTGTGTTTAAGGGTACCGTCAGTGGCAGATACCTACGTTTTCATCATTCCTCCATGTATGATTCTATTCTATTCTATTCTCTAATCACACCGTAACGTACTTGGCAAGTTGAAGGCGGCTTATTCGTGCAGATCCATCCCTACTGGAGGATGGAACGCCACAGCAAACACGAGAGAAAGAATAACTGAGCCTTGTCCATGTCTCAGTGCCGTAGGGACAGAGACCCGAGTCTGACAGAGGAAGATGTTCTAGAGACAAGGGAAACGCTTTTCTAAAGGATTTATGTCTGATTCAATTGAAAACAAGTTTGAAGCAGAACACATTCCTCTGACCTGTGAAATGTTTCTCAGAAACATCCAGAACTGTGTTACGTGGCAACGGTGGTTGGTGGACATCGGTGGACATTGGTGGACATCGGTGGACATTGGTGGACATTGGTGGATATCGGTGGACATTGGTGGACATCGGTGGACATCGCCGGAAAGCTGCTGAAAATATGATTAAAATGGTTAAAATTCTGTTTAGCTTCGAAATTAAAATGCTAATATGATGTGAACAGAAACTACTTCCTCTCCGTTGGATGTTCCTATCTTGGCTTTGTGGAGATTAAAGCAGACTTCCCCGGATGCTGGCTGGCTGGTTCTCGGTGGACCTTTCCATGGATGCTTTGTTCCTCTGTGCAGACGCAGTGTACCGGCTGTTTTACGTCCTGGTGGTGGGCAGACTTTCTCCTGGTGTTGAGGTGCGTTGCAGACCGTCTGTGTTTTCAATGCACTGCTTCATTTGAAATAAATGAATTTGCTCCCATTGTGGACACATGACATCGTTGGTGTGGCACAGGGATGCCACGTGTTTGTGGATGAATTACCCTCCCAAGACGACCATAACGGTGTAAGCTTGGCTCAAACACAGAAAAGCACAACTGGTTTTCGTGAAAGTGAACTTGGGGGACTTTTCAGGCAGGTTGTCTTCTTAGCCTCTTATTACTTCCACCGTTTCAGTCAGATCTTCTTTAAGGAAGCCCTGTAGCCAGCTCTGCAGTATTCCTCGTGACCTGATCGCCAGCGGCTGAATAGTTATTTACTGCCTCATCCTTCCAGTCCACACTGACGCTATGCAGATGGCCCGGGTTTCGTTCTGGACATGGACAGGTAGAGAAAAGCACGAGTTCCTTTTTGGACGGATGCCATTTGTCTGATCAACGCAGACACTCTGCAAGTCACCCTTTCTGCTATAGAGTGTGTGTGTGAATGTGACGTGGTGTTTTGAGTGGTCGACATGAATAGAAAAGCACTATATAAGTACAGTCTTAGCTGATATGTTCCTACAGAGCAGCTTTGCAGCAGTTGCGTGTTGTCAGACCTCTGTGATCTCGACTAGCAGCTCTTATCCTTTGCCGTCCATACAGCGTGGGAAAATGACGTCACACCGCAAAGCATCATGGGAATTGCATGGAAGCATAGCGAACAGTGTAGTCTCAGCTTTCTTGGGTATATTTTTCGGCGATGGCGAGGGCTGATGTGTTTTAAAACCGATCTCATGACCAGTAATGGCAAAACCACTTCAACATGGTATTTTTTTTAAACTTTACCCACATTTCCAAAAGTACCAGGAGGCAAGGATTAAAGTGTAGCT
The DNA here is from genome assembly GCF_017639745.1 of Melanotaenia boesemani. NCBI lineage: Eukaryota > Metazoa > Chordata > Actinopteri > Atheriniformes > Melanotaeniidae > Melanotaenia > Melanotaenia boesemani. Next base: position 1,419,560 of record NC_055695.1, on the reverse strand, counting down.
CCGCCCCCCTGTTTTCTGCATAACTCCACCCACTGCCAAATTAAAAAAATGGCTGAAGCTGCAAGGGTGGGGTGGGAGGTGTGATCAGGGGGCGGAGAGTGGGCGGGGCGGGATGCACAGTCAGAAATGATTGACAGACAGCAGCTCAGCTCACTGGTAAGATGTAAAGTGATATTCACCAAGCAGCTATGCCACAGAGCGTCTTTGAAGAGGAAGACTTTCCCTCCTGAATCTCCTCAGCTCCACATGAACCAGGTGGTCCTGAACGTATCAGTGTGAGCCGTTAGCTGTTCTGTTAGCTGCCTGTCTGCAGCTCCAGCAGCTCTGGAAAGCTTTGGAGACTCGCGGCAGGTTGTGGCAGCTGCAGGAAGAGCTGCTGGAAGTTGTTGCTGCTACGAGATGAGCTGCTGTCTGTCACCAGATGAGGATCAGCAGGTAAAGAATAAAGTCCGGTTTTACTTTTACACCCTCAGAGGCACAAATCCGTCCCATCGCAGGAAGATTTCATCAGAAACTCTGTGAAAGAATAGAAGTCTGAAACTAGCAGATCTACACTAGATAAGCTCACATCCCTTCATATGTGTTGGTGGGCGTGGTTTTCTGCTCCACAGCTGGTTTCAAATTCCTAATGAAGAACTCGTGATCATAGACGACATTTTGTATTCATCATTCGTGATGTTGTAACTTTGTAAATAACATTCCCACAGATTAAAAATACGATAAATACGAGTTTATTATTTTAACATTCTTTTTATTAAACATTTTAAAAGTGATCAAACAGTCCAGCACAGTTCAGATTATGTGACAAATGTAGAAAATCCAGAACACATCCACAGCGGTGGTCAAAGTCCTGAAGTCTGCCGAGTTCCCAGCTGTTCCAGCGCTGGGCTGTAAAGAGGTCCGTCTGAGCGCTCATACAGACAAACGTCCACCGGTCCATTGGAGGAGGTTCTGCTCCTGTTCTCATCTGATTTTACTGACTCTGGATTTATCCCAGTAAACATAGTTGTGGATCAGGCTGTCGTTGCTGCTTTTTCTTCTGGCATTCCCAGCGGCAGTGAAATCTGGTCCTAATAACCGTCTTTTTGGTCAGTTTGTATTTACTATACATATACGGAGATATATAAACATTTTCTAAGATATTATATTGCACTTCTCTGAATCTGTTACATACACTGTATGGATATTTTCAAAGGTAAAAGTAAAAATTTCTCCCATATTTCTGTGTACTGTTTATATTTGAGTCTTCCATGATTTCTGTAGGAATGATAGTTTGTCCGTATTCAAATGATACAGCTTGGTATAAAATCTGAAGACAAAGTTAGAGTCTTCTTGAAGATCGACAGTATCCGTTTTAGTACGCACATAAAGTCTGACCTGAAGGTATTTGTAGAATTCGCTTGCTTGTAGTTTGTATTAGGCCTGTAAGGACTCACGTCTGTCCCAGAGATCATAGATACGGGGAATTCCTGCTTCGTACCAGCTCTGAAAGTCAGATCCAGAGCCCCCTTTGGTTAAATCAGGGTTATTGGTCATTGTTGTTCAGCAGCTCAATTTATGTTTAGCCCCAAATCATTTCCGTAGAGAATTCCACGCACTATCTGCATCAGTAAATAGAAAGCTGTCTTTCGCCATAACTGGGAGTTTACTCCTGCGTTTGTCGAGTCGACAGGAGACTATGGTTTGGAGACGGTGGCTTCGATCTCAAGCCACGGTGGCTTTGGCTGAGCGGTGCCCACAGAGGTCCTTCTGGCTTGAACTGAGGTTATGTAGTTCGTTATGTTGGGGAGACCTCGTCCTCCTTGTTCCTTTGGTAGTTCTAAAATATCCAGTTACTTTTTAGGCTTTCGGCCAAAATAGGAAGAAATAGCTTATTTATATCTGTAATCCTGTTTCTCTTCACATATGTGAAGAGCAAAGATAGCAGGTAAATGGCTTTGGAGAGAATTAACATCCTGACCGACTGACTCTACCAAGAAAGGAAACAGGGAGCTTTTTCCAACTTCATGTGTTTATCATGAGGTTGACATTCTCAACATTAAGTTGACTAATTTTCAGAGTTATTTTAACCCTCAAATATGTAAATCCATTTGGTGCTCAGCGAAAGGGTTTTACAAAGTCAGGTTCATACTCGTAAGAAAAACAAAGAGGCATGATTTCAGATTTTGTGAAGTTAACTTTACATCCTGAAATTTGGCTGAACTTTCACACAGTTGATTAGAGCATTACTGATTTTGCTGGTCTGTTAATGTCAGGAGGGTGTCATCTGCGTACAGAAGAATTTAAGGCTGTGTTGCTCCTTTGATATCAGAGGTTTGCCAAACAGCAACTGCTAAAGGCTCCATAGCTAAAGAAAACAATAAAGGTGATCGAGGCGAGCCTTGAGCGGTGCTTCTGTTAAGCTGGAGTTGGGCAGAAATTAGGCCAGTAAGACCGAGGCATCTTGTTTAGGAGTTCAAAAATCTGGTCAATATGATCAAAAGCTTTTTCTGCATCCATGGCTTCTATAGCACTTGGAGCTGGATTAAAATGAAGATAATGATTAAGATTAATTAAATGTGTTGCTTGATGACGTACGGCCCTTTAGAAACCCAGTTTGGTCTGCATTAATTATATCAGTCACCACTCTTTCAAGTTGATTAGCCATTATTAACCATTAACATATTTTTACATCCAAGTAGGCTAATCGGGCGATAAGAAGCACATAGTTCTGGATTTTTTCCCTTTTTAGGAATAACTATAAGTACATAAGTTTTGGGAGTTCATCCTCTTCGAACGATTTGTTGAACACGTGTTGTAATTTGTTGATTTTGCTTTTCACAGAATCCGTCAGCTCCTGGACTTTTATCTGCCTGACGTGAGGCGATTTGTCAGTTTCTGTTACTGTAACGGGTCCTTCCAACTATTCAGCTCGTTGTTCTGTCAGCTGAGGCACCTGCAAGCTGTTTAAGAAGCTCTGAGGTCAACGATGCTTCATAGAATTTCTGAAAGCAGTCATTGATATTTGTATTGCTTGTTTGACGGATGTGATCCTCATCAGATAAAAGCTTTTCTGAGAGTTTTTTGCAAGATGATCTAAGTACTTATTTGGCTTGTTTCCAAATTCAGGCTGTCTGGCAAACTAAATTTCAGACTCGGCCGTTGTTGTGAGTAAACTAGTCAACAGTAGTCCAGCCTCCTTTAACTCTTTAAGCACTCCTTCTAATTTGGAACTATGAAATTCTTCCTCTAAATTTATTATTTACTATTTCAATTGTAATTGTTCCTGAATCCGCTCTTTTATTCTCCTTGCTAGAGTCTGATCATGCCTCGCATGTAAGCTTTATAAGCTTCCCTCACCAGGATCAGGGTCACTGCCGTCATTTACTTCGAAATAGAGATCTGTCTGCGTTTCCAAGAATTTGAATTTACTATTTTTTTATTAGATGAATATGCACAGATGTGTACTTGTGCCCACAAATCTTAACTGACAGCTGCCTCACACCAGGCAGGAGTAACTCGATGAAACGACAGCTGAGGGGAAAAGTGGAGTTACTCTGGGAAGAAAAACCGAAGAGCAACTTTTCTAACAGACACTGACGAGCTGCTTCTCCACCTTTCTGTTTAAACAGCAGCACAGGAAAACATCTGGAGACCGGTCTGAGGCTCATTTCCTGCAGCCGATAAAAAGAATCCGAATTATTAGAAAAGTATGTCATAATAACAGTTTAGTGTAGAACACGTCGATGGCCTCCAGCTCTCATGTGAACGTCTAGTTGGGCTTTTTCACAGCTGATGTCTTTAAACATTTCCTTGCATGTGGTTGGGCAGTGGGGTCTCATCCATGTGGCTTTTCTTGTGGATGGTCAGTTTGCCTCTTTGGGTGAAACTTTTACAGCATATTTTACAGGAATACGGCCTCTCACCTGTGTGGGTTCTCATGTGGGCAGGAAGATAACGACTCTGAGAGAAACATTTCCCGCAGATTTTACAAGAATAGGGCTTTTCACCTGCATGGCTTCTCATGTGGGCAGTCAGGTGATGTCTCCTGGCAAAGCTTCGACAACAAATTTCACAAGAATAGGGCTTCTCACCTGTGTGGGTTCTAATGTGGACCAACAACTCATCTCTTCTTGTGAAATTTTTCTCACATGTTTTACAGGAATAGGGCTTCTCACCTGTGTGAGTTCTCATGTGGGCAATCAAATTATGATTTACAGAGAATCTTTTTCCACATGTGTTACAGGAATATGGTTTCTCACCTGTGTGGGTTTTCATGTGGGCAGTCAAAGTTCGCTTAAGAGAGAAACATTTCCCACAAGTTTTACAAGAAAAGGGCCTCTCACCTGTGTGAGTTCTCGTGTGTGCAGTCAAACTTCCACTGTCAGATAAACACTTCCCACATATTTTACAGGAATACGGCTTCTCACCTGTGTGGGATCTCATATGAACAGTCAAATAACTACTAGAAGTAAAACTTTTTCCACAGGTGTTACAGGTAAAAGGCTTCTCACCTGCATGGATTCTGGTATGAGTAGTCAAATTGCTATGCTGATTGAAACTTTTTCCACATAACTTACAGGAATATGGTTTAATGCCGGTGTGGATTCTAACGTGGACCAGCATGTTGTCATGTGTTGTGAAACGTTTACCACAGATTTTACAGGGAAACGGTCTCTCACCTGTGTGTGTTCTACGATGTCTCATCATTTTGTATCTTTGTGGAAAAGTTTTTCCACAAACATCACAGCTGACAGACTTTTTAGCCATGCCAGGCGCACAGAGACTCCCTGACGTTCCAGAGTTTTCCACATTACTGCTGTGACTTTCATCACTTCTGTCTCTGTGACGCTGATTTTCTGGTTCTGACTCTCCATCTGCAGCTGATTCTGAGTCTTCATGGTTGCTTCCTTCACATTCTGGAGTCTCATCTAAAGCAGAGATCTGAAAGAGAAGCTGCTCGCTGCTGGTTTCTGGTTTACTCTGCTCCCTGTTCTCATGAGTAACAGCAATCATGAAGCTCTCCGTTTCCTCCTTCAGTACAAGCTGCTCTTCCTCTGGACTGGTACATATTTCCTCCTGCTCCTCTTTAATCTGTGGAGGTTCTGGTTCTTCTTGGTCCACGGTGGAGCTTCTGTCCTGGTTACAGAGCTCTTGGTGGGTGAGAGCAACCTCCTCCTCATGGGTAAAATGCTGTGGGAGCTCTGCAAGGACAACGGGACACCAGTTAATTACTGAGACCATAAAACTAAACATCTGTTATATTTCAACCATGAACAGGGCTCTGCAGAATAAGCAGGTCCTTCATGTTTCCACGTTACATTTAAGTGTGTAAGTATTGTTAATATGTGTGTGCACCATTGTGGGAGAGTTCAGACACTTTCACACACAAACAGAAGTTTGGACTTTCAGTCTGAACTTCAGGAGCAAAGAAAAGAAAAGAGATGATCAGGAGCTATTTCAGACTGAGTCAACCTAAAAGTTTAAATCACAAAGAAATTATTTTCTCAACAACTATGAAGTCATTAAAAATGGTGATAATAACAGTCACTGAGCATGTGACTCATGAATCAATATTTTGTCAGGTGACAGAATCAAAGTTGTTTTTATTTCTGATTCAATTCAATCCTACGGTGGCCTGGAAGTGCAAAACAATATAATGTTTCACTTTTACTTTGCCGCAATGCACGGTTACATCACAGAAACCATATTTACATGAATAAAACCAAAATACAATGCAGCAATACTTTTACCAAGGGCAAAACAACTTTACATTTCAGAAACGTCTACCGAAGGAGTTAGCAGCTACAACTAGGTGTCTTGCTACCTGGAATTCCATCCATCCATCCACCTATCCATTTTCCGCCTGTCGATCTCCCGCTCCATCCTTCCCTCACTCGTGAACAAGACCCCGAGATACGTAAAGTCCTCCACTTAGAGCAGGACCTCATTCCTGACCTGGAGAAAACAGTCAACCCATTTTCCGGCTGAGGACCATGGTCTCGGATTTGAAGATGCTGATTCTCATCCCAGTCACTTTACACTTGGCTGCGAATTCCTCCAACAAGAGCTGAAGATCACGACCCGATGAAGCCAACAGAACCACATCATCCGCAAAAAGCAGAGACCCAATCCTGAGGCCACCAAACCGGATCCCCTCAACACCTCGACTGCGCCTAGAAATTCTGTCCATAAAAGTTATGAAAAGAATCGGTGACAAAGGGCAGTCTTGGCAGAGTCCAACCCGCACTGGAAACGATTCTGATTTACTGCCGGCAATGTGGACCAAGCTCTGACACCGGTCATACAGGGACCGGACAGCTCGTGCAAGGGGGTCCGGCACTCCATACTCCCGGAGTACCCCCCACAGGAATCCCTGAGGGACACGGTCAAACACCTTCTCCAAGTCCACAAAGCACATGTAGACTGGTTGAGCAAACTCCCATGCCCCCTCCAAGACTCTGAAGAGAGTGTATAGGTTGTCCACTGTTCCATGATGGGGACGAAAACCACACTGATCCTCCTCAATCTGGGGTTTGACTATCTGACTCACCCTCCTCTCCAGCACCCCTGAAAAGACCTTACTAGGGAGGCTGAGAAGTATGATCCTCCTGTAGTTGGAGCACACCCTCCGGTCCCCCTTTTGAAGAGGGGACCACCACCCCAGATGTCCCCGATGTCCATGCAATGCTGCAGAGGCGTGTCAACCAAGACAATCCTACAGCATCCAGAGCCTTAAGGAACTCCGGGCAGACTTCATCCACACCCAAGGCCCTGCCACCGTGGAGCTTTTTAACCACCTCAGTGTCCTCAGCCCCAGAGATAGAAGAGCCCATGCAAGGATCCCCCGACTCTGCTTCCTCATCAGAAGACGTGTCGGTGGTATTGATGAGGTCTTTGAAGTATTCCCTCCATCAACCCACAACGTCCTGAGTCGAGGTCAGCAGCCCCCATCCCCACTGTACACAGTGTTGATGGAGCACTGCTTCCCCCTCCTGAGCCGCCAGATGGTGGACCAGAATCTCCTCAAAGTCATCCGGAAGTCATTCCCTATGGCCTCTCCAAACTCCTCCCATGCCCGACTTTTTGCCTTAGCGATCACTGAAGCCACGTTCTGCTTAGCCTGCCGATACCCATCAGCTGCCTCCGGAATCCCACAGGCCAAATCCTTCAGCTTGACGGCATTCCTCATCGCTGGTGTCCACCAACGAGTTCAGGGATTTTTGCCACAACAGGCACTATTGACCTTACGGCCACAGCACCAGCTGGCCGTCTCAAAAAGAAAGGCATGGAACATAACCCACTCGGACTCAATGTCCCCGACCTCCCCCGGGACATGGTTGAAGCTCTGCCAGAGATGGGAGCCGAAACTCTTACTGACAGAGGACTCCACCAGACGTTCCCAGCAGACCCTCATCACACGACTGGGTGTCCCCCACCATCTGAGCCATCTCACCACCAGGTGGTTATCAGGTGACAGCTCCGCCCCTCTCTTCACCTGAGTGTCCAAGACATGCGGGCACAAGCCGACGACACGACTACAAAGTCGATCATCGAACTGCAGCCTTGAGTGCCCTGGTGCCAAGTGCACATGTGGGCATTCTTATGTCTGAACAAGGTGTTGATTATGGACAATCCATGATGAGCACAGAGGTCTAATAACAAAAACCCACTCGAATTCAGATCAGGGGGGGCATTCCTCCCAATCACGCCCCTCCAGGTCTCACTGTCATTGCCCACTTGGCATTGAAGTCCCCCAGCAGAACGAGGGAGTCCCCGGATGGAGTGCTTTCTAAAACCCCCTCCAAGGACTCCAAAAAGCATGGGTACTCTGAACTGCTATTTGGTGCATAAGCACAAACAACAGTCAGGACCCATACCCCCACCTGAAGGCTGAGGAAGGCTACCCTCTCGACCACCGGGGTAAACCCCAATGCACAGGCGCCAAGTTTGGGGGCAATGAGCAT